>NC_089540.1:18204860-18504860 GCF_963924715.1 Thunnus thynnus | reverse complement strand
ATGTTTTGTCCAAAACCCAAAGACATTCAGTTTACTGTCATAGAGGACAAAAGAAACCAGAAAATATTCACATTTAAGAAGCTAGAACAAGAAAATTTCAATATTATTTACTTGAAAATGCTTCAAAACACTTAGTCGATTATCAAAATACTTGGAGATTAATTTTTTGTTGATTGCCTAATTGGTTAATCGTTGCAGCTCTAGTAAAGTCTCTCAACAGCCAGCGATCAATATAAGACTTTTGTACATAAAATTTAAGACTCTTTAATACCTTCTAAGGCCTGAATTCAATGCTTTTTAAGACTTTTCCAAACCTGCAGTTACCCTGAAATCAAACAAGAGTTGAGTACTTAAAAAAATTGAGTAAAACAGCCGTGAAGCTGTGATGTGTAACCCCTGAAATAAAATAAAATAAAAAGGAAGAATCACACTCAGCTTTATATCAAAATGCTTTACTGATATCACAAAAAAAATCCCAAATCATAAAAAAACATAAACATGAGATAAATGAGATTATCATGTCAGTATATAAAACAGATGCATCTCCTTGAAATGCATACAGATCACATTAAAAGTGCAAATGTGCTCAAGGACCATGTCACAATAAATAGTAATATTTACATCCTCACAGTTTAAAACTCACACACACACACACACACACACACACACACACACTCTTTGAGGCTCAGCTGATGAGTAGAAAACATGTGCCACACAATAAAACAAATAATAATAATAAAAAAGTCAAAACCCTCCCAGCAACATGGTGATACTGGTCATACTGGTGGAGGAGGAGGCTCAGCTGTAGGTCACTTGTGAAGAGATAGTGGTTAAAGTAGCATGCTGGTGGCTCCAAATATAGTCAGTAAAAGAAATAAAAATCTAATATTGTCAGTCCAGCTTTCTTTCTTTGTGTATCACTTTTTAAAGGAATAGTCCACTTAAAATCATTAGAGAATAAAAAAAATACACATTTCACAGCAGTTACAGTGGATTCAAATGGAGACATGATTTTTAAAAAAAGCATCAAAACATCCACAGAAACTTGATCAATACATTAGCTGATTGACTGAAAATTCATCTGCAACAATTTTGATAACATATTAGTAGTTTGTTTTTGTTTTTTTTACACAAAAAAATGCAGAAAATTTATAGTTTTGCTGATTTTTTTTAGATGTCAATAATAGTAAATTAAATATCTTTAGGGTTATTGAACATCAGCTTAATTAATTAATTATTCTTTAATCATTAGCTGCAGACCTAAACTCATCAAACCCCTCCTGCAACATACTCCATTATCCACTGTTGATCTATAACTTTATTTAATGGATGTAGGAAGTACAGGGGGTGGAGGGCGCTTTATAAAAATCAGCAGTTCATAATGTGGAAAAATTGGGCATAAAGTTACGATGTGGTGACTTGATTATACTTTTTTTTTTTTTAATTATAAGATAAACCCTGGCTTATCTTATAATAATAATGAAGCTTTTTAGAGTACAGATAGGAAGTTTTTAGTAAGTCTCACTTAACATTTTCACATAATGGGTCAACAGTATCGTTGATAGATGTTAGATAGACATTTGTAGCAAAAGCAATTTAAATAAATGTAGAAATCATGAGCGTTTGATATGAAATCATTATTATAAACAGTGACTTTCTGTCCCTGAAACACTCACAGTTTCTCCTCGACAGAGCTAAAATACACTAAAATAGCATGTTGAAAGAAATAGTGTATTTACTGATTTAGAAACGGACGTTTCTATAGATATTCTGATGATAGCCCCTGATTTGCTGCATATTAGCATGATCATTTAGGAATATGCTACATATAACTTTAAACTGAATTAGTGAAGGTTTTAAAGCCAGATTTTTTTTTCGGCACAGGGACAAGGCCTAAAGGTCAGGTTTAAAAGAACAACCCAGGTACGCAGTTGTAAAACAACATTGTTCCATAGACTTACGAGTGGTCAAAAGCTCCACAGGGTACCTTTACATGTCAGCTGATAATGTGTTTTAGTAGAGCACACTTCCAAATTTTCAATAAATTAGCACATATCAGTTTAAACACAGTAAACCTGGAGCTTTTTGGGGTTCTGGGGCCACTTTGCTGGGTTGGTAGTCCAGCCAGTTCTGACACATTTGTGTTTCCTGTCACTCTGGGAAAAACAGGAAAGCAGGAATTATGACTGGAAAAGACCCAAACAGTATGACAGGAAAAGTCAAGAAAATTACTAAAATCCTGCAACAACACTATAAAAATAGGACGGCTTGGTACTTTTCAAAATGACCTGTGGATAAGAAAAACATTGCGGTAATTTTCCCACCTTTATCGGCGTGTTTTTTTTAACTAAACAGCAGAAAATGGGTGCTCTCTGTGCACGTGTCACATTATCTTCAGTGCTGAATAAAGAAAGTAAACAGACAAGCAGTGCTGAACTGTCCTTCTGGGTCTCTATTGGAGTTTACTGTAACTGCTGTGAATGAACCTTTTCACACTTTGGTCTCACTTTCCGAGATAACCGACGCCACCTGAGAGTTTAGTTCTTGGGAATCACAGGACGGCGCAGGCTTCAGAGCGAGGCCTTTGCTGTGCTTTTCCCCGGTCGCTGCTCCCGGCAGCAGCTGGGGGCGGAGGCTCTCCCTGGACGGCTGCGTCCCCGCCGCCGGTGCCCTCCGCCGGGGCTTGTTCCCTGTCGCTGGTCTGCTTTGACCTGGAGAAGGACAGCCGTCTGAAGAGAGAGAGCTGAGAGGACGACAAAGGAGAGATCTGTGTTTGAAGACAAATAACTCTCAGAACTTTTTCCTTTTAATAGTACAGGATTACGTGGGAAATTGTTGGGAAATTACAGACCCATAAAATACAGTCAATTTCCTGTGTAGTTTCCATGACGGCAACAGAACAAATGTAGTCATAACATTTTAGCCGTCTTAACACCAAAGTGTCCAATGTTCCACATACTGTTTTATAGAGCTGCAGCCAACAATTATTTTTTGATTATTTGGTTAATTGTTTCCTCTATAAAACAGTGAATTCATCACAATTTCCTAAAAATCCAAAAAGACGTCTTGAAATTCCCTGGTTTCACACATCAGACTTAAGAAAAGCAGCAAATCCTCGCAAATGACTTGCTTGATCTGGGAATGTTTGACATTTTTGCTTTAAAAAAAATCTCCTTATAAGATTAATTGATGACCATAATAGATGCCGTTAGTTTTCTGTTGATCTACTAATCATCGATCGTTGATTATTGGACTAATCGTTGCAGGTCTAGATTCTCAGATTCTTAAATACTCTTTTAAACCTACTTTTATTTATAAAATTGCTTTTTTGATTTTTTTCTGTATCTATATTTTTACTCAATTCATTTTTGGTGTTGTGTATAATAATATATTATATAATATTTTTATTTAAAGAGCACTTTTTAAAAACTCAAATTACAAAGCCAGCAAATTAAGATCGACAAATTATAAAATAATTTATAATTTTATGATGAAACAGATTAAACCAATTACAGCAATGTAAGATAAAAGAAAATATAATAATAAATAAATAAAAACAGAAATACAAGACAGTTTAAAGAAAATAAAAACTCGGGAAAACTTCTGTGTATATATTCTTATTTTTTTAATGTTTATATTACTCTGAGTATGCTTGTTTGCACTTTGTAACCTTGTTATAGTATAAAGATGATTTTTATTAGTGGATATATTGCAGAAGCATTTAGGCAGATCAGACTAAAAAGTATGTAACATAAAAATATATGTATATTATATATGAATACTATAGTTATTTTTTCTTGTAATATTCATATTATTTCCAAAAAATCTATTATATTATTCAGAAATTAATGGCACACTTTTGGTTTTGTATATACAAAACATTAATTATGTTTATACAGTGGCTTTTTAACTTTGATTTATTAGTTATTTGTATATTATTTCTCTCCTGGGGATTAATAAAGTGTCTTATCTTATTTTTTTCTTTATCATTCATACTTTGAAATTTCTGTAGAGAAAAAAAAACAGCTGCTGTTTTCACTCAAGTTGATGTTGATTATCTGCAGGAATGTTTTTCTACCTTTTTGTTGGAACCTGATTGGCTCTTTGAGTTGCTGTCTGTTGTCCCATTGGCTGGTTTGGAGCCATCGTTTGTCTTTTCTTCAGCGGTGGTGTCCGGCTCCTCTGTGATTTCTGCTGCTGTTAAAAAGCAAATCTGTGTGTTTTGTGGATGCAGAATCGGAGGAAAACTATGTAGTTTTTTTTGCTGAGAGAGAACAAATGTTTACCTCTTTGCTCTCCATCAGGTACAGATTCTTCTTTCAGCTCTTCAGGTTTCTGGAAAAATCACTTGAAATTAAAAAAATGTCAAAAAAAATGTTCACTACTAGATTTTTAATGATTTAAATACTTATTTACAAGACTCAGAGTCTCCTCTGCTGGTTTCTCTGTCGACTCCTCCAAACTCTGCGAGGACGGTCCCTCCGTCTCCGCCGAAGTATCATTCTCCTCTTCCTCATCTTCCACATCTTCATCATCAACATTATCCTCCTCCTCCTCCTCATCTTCGTCTTCTTCTTCGTCTTCTTCTTCCTTACCTTTACTCCACGTCTGAGCAAATGGTTTTGTCAAATCCTGACAGATAAAAGTGAATTAAAGACATAAAATATCCACCAAAAAGTTTAATAGATGTTTTGTTTTTGGCAAATTTTCATCTTCTTTTAAAATAAATATATTTTTAAAACTACAAGAAGTATAATTTTGAACTTGATATATAAACGGACAGAGGGATGGGATTTAGAACAAGAGGAAAGCAGGAAAGTGTGGCAGGAAATAAAATACTAAAATACAACGCTATAAAATTGGGACATTTTTTTAACTAAAGAGCAGAAATTGGAGGCTTTCTATAACAGTTTCACAATATCTTAAGTGCTGAATGAAGACAGTAAACAGACAAGCAGTGCAGACTAGAGCAGGGAATGATTATAGGAGGATTACAGGAGGAAGGATTATAATCACAAAGACAATGACGTGACTGGAAAAAGAAAACAAGCCCCACCTGCTCCTGAAACCGGCCAATCAAACACTTAGACAGAGGAAAAGAGTGTAATCGGATGGAAAGTGTTGCGGTATGGCGAGTTATTTTTCACATAAAAGTGTTTATCCAGTTTCCTGGACTGGATTTGAGGACTTATAAAGACATTCTTCAACATATATTCTCAAATAAAATAAACAGTATTCAAATAATACCCTGCACTAACAAATAAAGGCTGGTTGCTGATAAAGGCCACATACAGGGAGTGTTGAATTACTTCAAAAATTCAATACAGTCTGCTGTACTTGCTTTCTTTTTATAACAGAAACATTATTTTCATTTACTAATTGTCTTATCCTCTGTTATTATATAAAATAAATCATGTCTTCATTATGTTCCAAAATTATTTCCAAACTCTTCTACTTTGTTGTTTTTTCAATCGCTGTTTTGTTACCGTCAATGAAACTCAACACTTCCTGCACAGATGTTTCACATTAAAATTGTGAAACATTTGTGCCATTTGAGCTGCTGGAAGGCTTTTAATGTGAAGTATCTGTGTATGTAGAGTTGAGGTTCATTGACAGTAGCTTAACAGACATTTGAATAAAAAAAAACAGCAAAGTAGAAAAGATTGGAAACAACTAAGAGACAAAAATATCCAAATATTTACAAAAATCCTTTTTTTTCAGCTTTTTTAGCTTAACGTAGGGAGGAGACAATAAAGTAAGGTTTTCTTCAAAATAATATTTTCTACTTTCATATAATATATATCAACATATATATAAAACCAGCAACCAGCACATTTTCTTTTAGGATTTCAATTTAAAGAGTTTGTTGAGTTTCTTAAACTTATTTGTGGAACAAGACACAAACACAATATAAAACAAACAACACATTTATTAGAAAACACAGAAATTAATAAAGCAAACGTGGATAAAGAAAGTAGAAAGAAGAAACAAGTAGATTTCACTTTACAGCAACTACATGAGCAACGGGTGGAAAAAGCAGTTCTGAATAAAACATTCCTAAAACAACAAATAAAAATAGAAATGCATTAATGAAATGTGAAATAAATTAGACAATGTTATTAAAATTAAAGAAGTATGAGGTGAAAGGCACTGTTGATAAGTGGCTGAAAGCACTGAAGGGATGTGGTTCTTTGTTTTGGAATTGCTGCCTCCTAAAAGACTTGTAAACAGATTCTTGTAGCTTTCAGAAGCACAAAATCCAAGTAAACACATGACAATTTGGATAAAACTCAGAAATTCAGGTAAAAAAAGAAACTTTTTGTAACATCTGACCTGAAAATTTGGTAAAAAAAAACAACAGTTTTTGAGATAAAACTTTCCCTGATCTGAAAATATGATTAAACAAACATTTTTCCATAAAACCGTAACAGTTCTAAAATTCTTTGACTTTAAAATATGTGTTTCTGGTAAGACCCGACCCAAATGTTTTCCCAACGCTCTTCTCACTTTTTCATTTTTAATTAGCAATTAGTTCTCCAGTTTATGTCCATCCTTCTATTTCAAAAGATTTTCTTTGCTGATGACAAAAGACTATTTTACAGAAAAAATACACGGATTTACTTTTCTTTTAGTGCCGAAACAGTTAATGATTAATCAATCAATTAGTCGGCTGATGTAAAAGGTCGTTTATCAAATAAAAACCAGAGGGTTATCTGCAGTTTTATATCACTGTAAATCTTGGACATTTGGTTCGACAAAAAATATTGGTGAACTGGTGACGAGCGACTAAATGATAAACTGATTAATTGAAAGATTCATCAATAATGGAAATGATCATTAGTAGATTTGAATGATTGATGTTATTTCAGGTTGAGGTATTGAGGTAAAACATCGTCCCAGAACTCCTCTGACTCTCCGGCTGCCTGACCTTTGACCCCTGACCTCTTTTTACTTCTAGTCGCAGTTTTAGCACTTTGTCTTTTTACTTCTGCAGACTTTTTCTTTTTGACAACCTCTTCCTCCTCCTCCTCCTCCTCCTCTTCTTCTTCTGCTTCTTCCTCCTCCTCCTCTTCTTCCTCCTCCTCCTCTTCTTCTTCTGCTTCCTCCTCCTCCTCTTCTTCCTCTTGTTCCTCCTCTTTCTCTTCTTCCTCTTCTTCTTGCTCTTCTTCCTCCCCCTCCTCCTCCACTTCATCTTCATTGTCAACCTCTTCCTCCTCTGCCTCTTCATCTGCCTCATCCTCACTTTTTTGATCCTCCTCTTCTTCTTCTTCCATTTCTTCCTCGTTCTCTTCTTCTTCCTCCTCCTCTGCTGCCTCCTCTTCTTCCTCCTCCTCTGCTGCCTCCTCTTCTTCCTCCTCCTCAGCCAGCTCTTCTTTTTCACTCTCCTCCTCCTCCCCCTCCTCCTCTTCGGCCTCCTCCTCCTCCTCTCCTTCTTCATCCTCTTCCTCACTTTCCTCCTCGTTTTCACTCTCTGCTTCCTCACTACTCGCCTCCTCTTCCTCCTCAGCACTACTCTCCTTTTTCTCCTCCTCCTCCTCTTCCTCCTCTGCTTCTTCCTCTTCATCACTCTTTGCTCTCTCCTCTGAAGACTTTGAAGATTCCTCTTCCAATTCACCCTCGTCCTCCTCACCTTCC
Organism: Thunnus thynnus; assembly: GCF_963924715.1. Taxonomy (NCBI): domain Eukaryota; kingdom Metazoa; phylum Chordata; class Actinopteri; order Scombriformes; family Scombridae; genus Thunnus; species Thunnus thynnus. Next base: position 18,497,225 of record NC_089540.1, on the reverse strand, counting down.
TCTTCCTCCTCCTCCTCCTCCTCCTCTGCCTCTTCTTCTTCTTCCTCTGTCAAACTCTCTACGTCACTCTTTTCTCTCTCCTCCGAAGACTTCAAAGATTCATCTTCCTCCTCCTCCTCCTCCTCGTTTTCAGACTCTCCTGCTTTGCTTTCTGACTCATGACTCGAGACTTTCTCACCTTCCTCCTCCTCCTCTTCTTCTACATCCCCTCCTTTGCTCTCTTTCTCTTCATCTTCACTTTCACTTCCTGCCGTCCCACTCTTTTCCTCCTCTTCCTCCTCCTCTGCTTCTTCCTCCTCCTCAGCAGCGCTCTCATCTTCTTCGCCACCCTTGCTTCCCTCCTCGTCTACATCAGTGTCTGACTTATCTTCTGGCTGAAGAGTGTCGCTGTCATCTTCATCTTCTTCCTCCTCTTCTTCTGTGTCTTTCTCAATACTCTTGCTGACCTCCTCCTCTCCATCGCTTCCTTCTGCACTTGTTTTCTGCCCCTGCTCCTCCTCCTCCTCTTCCTCTTCTCGTTTGGCTGTCGCAGAGTCTGTCTGGTCTTCACTTTCATCCTGACTCTTCTCGTCCTGACTCGTCCCGACTTCTTGACTCTCAGATGCAGGAATGATGTTGATGCTGACGGCGGATTTGTTGCTAAAATCGGCAGCATCGGATCCAGAATCCTCGCTCTGTGATTTCGTCGCGCTGTCTTTACGGACGCCGCGGCTGCTCTCAGATGCGGCGAGCGACGGCGAGCTAAAGCGGCTTCTTGACGCCACCTCTCGGATTAACGCTGATCCTGCGGCCACAGAGGCAGCTCCGGCGAGCAGGCCGAGAGTTGAAGCTCCTTCCGGTGTTTGTTTAGCAGATTTCTTGGACTGAGCCTCTTTTTTATTTTTCTCATTCTTTGATTTTTTAGGATCTTTTAATATTTCTGTGCTCTCCTTAGATTTTTGCCGTCGAGGGCTCACTGACTGACTGCGTCCACCTGGCGAGCTCACTCCTGCGTGTTCACTTTTGACGGCTGTCGGTTTGCTTTTAGACTGTTTTACTTTCACCTCAGCAGATTCAGAGCCAAAACCTAAACGTGTCTTTTTGCTTTCCGGGTGTTTACTTTGTTTAGAGTCTGGCACCAGTTTCCTGCCGACCTCTATCAGCTGGCTTTTCGCCTGGACTGGCCTGAGCCGCTGCTTGGACGCTGCCTTCCTAATGTCGCCGACGCTCGGAGGTTTGTTTTTACTGCGTCTCCCCTCCAGCTCCTCCACAGCCATGATCAGATTCTCTTTGTTCTGGTCAGCTGTCTTCTGTCTCTGTGGGCTCTGAGCGACCAGAGAGCGAGCGCTGTGGCTCTTCAGGAGCTCGGTGGGTAACGCCCGGCGAGGAGAGACGGTCTCGCTCTTACGGGACGGAGACGTCGAAGAGAAACTGCTCTGCTTTGAGAGCGTTTTCTCCTTTTTTGGGTTCTCTTTCTGTGTTTTTAAGGCCTTACCATGCTTACCCTTCCTCTATCCCGGGCACGAGAGAGCAAGAAAAGGATGAAAAACAGGCATGCATTAGAGAAGAAAAGAGACATGCAGAAAAATCAAGAGACAGAAAGAAATCAGAAAATTATGATGGATTAATGAGCAAAGTCCATCAAGTCGCACAACTCTTCCTCAAACCTTTTGGTGTTGTCTGTTTCCTTAAATATATAGAGAGTGAGAAGGTTTCTTTATCGACAACAAAAATATTTAGATTCATTAGATTTAGTTTTTTAAACTGGGTACTTAAAGCCTGAGAGGGTTACAAGAAAAAGTAGATTTGAGGTTGTTTGTGTTGCGTGTAGTAGATCATATTTTTCAGTTTAAAATGAATTTCAGTTGAAGGAGGAATGTGTTGATGTCGACTAAGATATTACTGATGGCTTTATGGTTTATTTTAAAAAAAAAAAAAGGTTTAGAGAGTAAGAAATTTACTATTTTTTTACTGACAATTTGAGAAAATTTTGAATTTTTGAAGACAAAGCTATGCATGAATTTAAAAAACTGGTGAACTGGAAACTGGAAGCAACTTCAGACGCCACCCTGACAAAGGCAAGATATCATAGATGTAAACATTTGGTGAAGAGTTGTGCGACTTGATGCTCTTCACAGTGTGTGCTTTCTGAAAATGTGAAATTATTGGAATAAAGTAGAAACAGGATGAAAGGAGAATGACTGGGAAGCTTAGAGTCGATAATAAACTCAGTTACCTTCTGAACTGGAGACAGTGTGAGCGTTTTATCACTGGGGTCCATCTTCATCACATGCGTCTATCAGGAGGGAATAAAAAGAGAAATGAGCGCTTCATTTCCACTTCTACGTGTCGGAGCAGACGGCATTCAGGGTGGATTTATTTCTCTCTCACCATGTTGAGGAAGTCTGTTGTTTCCCCCAGTCCTCTAACGCTGTCGGTGTCGGTCAGGCTCTCCACAACGCTGTCTGTCTCGCCCCCTGTCTGCTCTGATGAAGGAGAAAACAGCACGTTAGGCCAAATCAACGCCAGATCCAGTCCGGTTTTAAGCAGCACTTCATGCTCTTTTACAAAAACAACAAATGTAAAGAAAACTTCTGATTCCAGTGTGAAAAATGAACCATTGCTCCATTGTTCCTTTTTTCGTGTTGATTTTTAAATTTGTTTACTCGTCTTTAAAGCTCTACATGCTTTTAATGTGTGAACATGGACAACCAAGTCTTGAGTTGTTTCAAAGTTGAAACAAACATTTTTGGGGAGACGGCATTTAGTTTCAATCTGCTGGAAACATCCTGCCATTCAGACATTACTTGATTTTTCTTTTTAATTGTTTGCTTTGTAAATACTTTTATTATCTATTTAATTATTCATTAAATTAATTAATATTAAAGGTGCAGTGTGTAGAATTTAGTGGCATCTAGCAGAACAGACTTGGCAGAAATGGAATATAATATTCATAAGTATGTTTTAATTAGTGTATAATCTCCTGGAAATACACGTTGTGTTTCCGTTACCTTAGAACGAGCCCTTTATATCTACACAGTGAGCAGTGAGGAGGCCGCTACCGCCATGTTTCTATAGTGGCCCAGAAGGGACAAACCAAACACTGGCTCTAGAGAGTGCCTTTCGTATTTTTCGTGAGTTTCATGGCCACCGTAGGTTCTCCTACATGCTTTGGGGAGGGGAGGGGTGTTCATTTGGTTGCAATCTGCAACCTCACCACTAGATGCCACTAAATCCTACTCACTGGTCCTTTAAATAAAATTATATTTTTTTCACTTTTAGCATTTTCAATTACATTTTAATCTTTCATCTCTCTTTTTCTCTTAATATATGTATTTTCATTTGTGTGCATTAGTCTGCAATTGTTGATTGATTTGATTTTGATTCGACTGGCGAGGCTTTATGTCCTTCTGTCTACCCAGCTCCTTCAAATCAAAGAGTTCTTATAGAGATAACTGAATACTTGCAGGTGTGTTAGAAAATATTCTGATTAGGAAGTCGTGAAACCAAGAGGTTGAATGAAAGCTCTGTCTTTCTCTCTATAAACCATTTGCAAAAATGGAAATAAAAGAAAGACGATTTAATTCCTTTTAGATTTCGCTATATTTTAACTTGAATGTGTATAATTTTGTCCTAAACCTGGAGGACACATGAGGAGGTGGAGGTGAGGTAGGTACCCTTGTGGTTTGACCCTGCGTTCCCATGTTGGTGAGTGCCGTTGAGCACCTTTCTGTGGCTCAGCTCAGGTGGAGGCAGTCTGGGCGGGATGGTCTGGCTGGAGACGGGCAGCGGCGGGTGGAGGTAGCCGGGCGTCATGGCGGGCAGCGTGCGGAACATGGCGCCGAACTGGTCCGGAGATCGCTCCTGTGGGGAAAGATTAGGAGAGCGTTTGATTGGTCAGAAGTCACACGGTGCTGTAGCGTGTGGTGTGAGCTTACAGAAGACAAAAGTTGAGTTTTCAAAGTTCAAAAGTTGCATTTTTTTCTGGAAATGTATTTCTTTGCCACCTTTAAAGATGCAAATCAGTTTCACGTTCATTTAAGCCAATAATCGCTGCACAAGTGTGTCCAAATACTCGCTTGTATCGGTCTGAAACTGGAAGCTCCTCCAAAACAATAAACTCAATTTTTTAAACATTATTGACAATGTAAATATTTCAATATTTTATCTAAAGTCATAATTAAAACATGACAGTCGAGAAGATCAGACTGATGACACATTGCACAAGTGAATTAAAAGACAATCAGAGACCACCATTTCCCTAAGAACCATCTAAACACAGTAGAAACAAAACACATTTTGTGCAGCCAAATATCGTCCAAAACATCAGTTTAAATTCTAATTAAGGCATCACAAAATGTCCAAAAAACAAATAGGCAAGAATGTGAAAATTCAGATTTAAGAGATTGAGTAATTAGTCTCCTTCTGAGCTTTTAAAAAATACTTGAAAGTTATGGAAAAAAATGTGAAAATGTTTAAATATTCTATTCTTTAAATCATTATACTCAATGTAATCTGCCAGAACAGTATAAGAAAGTGAGTATTAAATGAGTAATGTACAGTATCAGCACCAGCTTTATCGGCCTCCATGCTCTGTACCCACCCGCTCCCTCCTGCGAACCCGGGCAGAGAGGCTCCTCTGCAGGGTGGACGAGTCGGCCGTGTCCCCCAGCAGCTCCACGTACGGCTTCTCCAGGTAATCCTCCGTCACGTCGTCCTCCTCCAGGGTGACATCACCGCAGTTCTGGTCTCTCGGCCGAGCCAGAACCACCATGTGACAGCCGCCGCACGGAGCCTGAAATGTCGTCCACTTTTTTTAAAAATATCATCTGAATCTCATACCTCGGTATTATTTTCCTTTACAATATATAAATGAATAAAAGCAGAAACACCTACTGCCTGAACGTTATACTTGAGGAAGCGCGGGCAAAGCGTTGGTTTAAACTGGTTGGTGAAGTTTTCCTCTCCAAGCCCCAGTTTCCCATGTCTGCCGTCTCCAAACGTGTAGAGCAAACCGCCATCTGAAGAGAACACACGTACAGTAACATTTTAATTCTCAAGCTCCCATCAGTATCATGTTTCAGCTGTCCATCAGCGGTCAGTTACCTGTGATGACGGCCGTGTGGTTCTCGCCACACGCCACCAGACAGACCCGACCCTTCTTGAAGTGCTCGACCGGACGCGGCAGCCGTGACTCGAAGATGAACGTCCCGTGACCGAGCTGTCCGAACTGACCGAGGCCGAACGTGTACACGTTGTCCTCTGAAAGACACACAGGAAGCAGAAGCTTTGTTGTGATTCATCACGTCCATAAATCAAGTCTCCATCTTAGTTTTATTGTTATTGCTTTTAATGTTTTAAGATAATTCAAAGGATAAAGCTGCGATTTTCTACATTTTTCTTCTTGTCAACAAAGTTTGGAGCCGAACCAACAATGATTTAATCTACTAACAAGTATTTACGTGTGTATCCTGTCTGATAAATAAGCCAAGTTCCTGCACATGCTCAGTAGCACCTGCCGTACACAGAACTACTCTCCAGAGACTGAAAACATGACGCTGTTATTAGTCTTTGGAGCCATTTCTAACTCTTCATGATGGAGGAACATGTGACCCAGTGCAGCGGTGTGGCTCACTGACGTGTTTTCTGGACAACAACGGAGGAATAAGATATATCAGGCTTTGATACACACACAATACTTGTGAGTAGATCAGTTCATCGTTGGTTTGGATCCAAACATGAGATTTGTTGACAAGAAGAAAAATATAGAAAATCACCAGAATGATCCTTTAACACAGATCATTTCACTTTACTGTTACCTGTGAGCGCCACCGTGTGTCCGCCGCCACACGCCACCTGGGTCACCGGCTCCGGGATGCTCTTCACCTTCTGAGGGACTCGGTGTCCGGCCAGCTGGTCGGTGCCCAGACCCAGTTTACCGCTGTCGAGCTCTCCGAACGTGTACAGAGCTCCAGCCGCTGACGAACACGGAGGAAACAAACTGTTTCACAGAGACTCCCACAAAAAACACTGATTTTAAAGCAGCAGTGACGGGTGATGGTGAAATGTACTCGTCACTCTGGACGCAATTTATGGTACATTTTAGTTTTAATTTGTTTGAGCCAAAAGTTTAGAAACCAGAAACAAAATCAAACAAGTTCAGCTTCAACGTTCATTTTGGAAAAAATCTCAAGGTTCACATTCTGGATTATTTCTGGGACTTTCAGCCAAGTCTAACCTACTAAAACATACTCCAATTTTGACTTTTTTGTCAACATTGCAATGCTTTAAAAATGAAAAACTTAATTCAGATGATTTTACTGTAGAAATACAGTCAGGATGTGTGATTTTTATAACTGGAATGAATGAGAAGTGAAATTTGACAGATTTCCTGTAGATGTTTGATGTTCCCCTGCTGGACCTTTTTATTTTATAAAGCCTGTTGGTGCGGCTCTCGTCTCCGCTCACCTGTCACTAAGGCGGAGTGGTAGTATCCGCAGGACACCCAGGCGATGGGCCGTCCTACGCTGACCTCCTGCGGCGAGGAGGCGTGGCTCTCCTTCCCCAAACCGATCTGACCCTCCGTGTTGTCGCCCCACATGAACAGCTTACCGCTCTCTACCACAGTCATCAGTTACAAAACAATACAGATTAACTTCAAACTTTAAACCCAAACTTCAACCGCTTCAGGACATTTTACAGCACATTTATTTCCTTATTCTGTTCACCGCTAATATGTGGCACATTTACACAAAAAAAGCTTGTATAAAAGTGTTTTTTCTGTTTCCAGAAACACTGACATTAATCATTTCTACCGCAGCGTCTGAGTCTCACCTGTGAGAGCAGCAGAGGTGTTCGAACCAGCAGCGAGCATTTTGATTGGTCCGTATGAGTCGAAGAAGTCGAGTCTCTGGAAGGCCGTCCTCTCCTCGCAGTGGCCGAGCCCCAGCTGACCCTCGCTGTTCCCGCCGGCGGCCAACACTTTCCCCTGAGCTACAAAGAAAACAACAAAAAAAGCAAGATTTCCAGTCCAGATGTGTTTAAAATTAAACTTTAATGACTCGTTAGGATCAGATACTGACTTGTACAGATGAGAGTGTGGTTTCTTCCACAGGCCACGAGCTGCACTTTCTCAGACTTCAGAGCTGAAATTATACAAAAGAAATGTAAATACATAAATTCACATCAACTCTAACAAAACCATAAACGCATGAATAACGTCAGATTCATTAACTCAGGCTCTTCTCACAGCTTTCATGTAATAAAACAAACAACAGCTGCAGTTGATTTTTAAGGACTGTTATCTCCAAATCAATTCAATTTTAAGTTTAATTTATCTTTATTTCTCCAGTATAATCCACCCAGTATCAACTGTTTACTGGGAGTCCTGGATACATGTAGAAATTTCATTTAATTTCATATTATTTTATTTTATTTTATGTATCAGTGAAGAACAAAAGCCTGATGAGCAACTTTTGCAAACTGTCTCCCAGTTTATCTCTCCTTCTCTTTGTCCCTCTCTCTAGATTAGAGCAGATTATAGACCCTCCAGACTGGGATTACAAATCTGCAGCTTTCCTCATCGACAGGACACATTCATACTGTATCTAATAACATATAAAAGGGTTTCCTCAGTGAGATAAAGTCACAGAAACACTTCCACAGCAGTGTTGGACTAACTTTAATAATAACATATTCTCCTGGCAGATTTCATCATGTTCAATAAAAATTAGGATAATCCCATCATTACTAAATCCCGTCTGCTCTCTCTCAGCGGGATGTCCTCCAACGACATACACACTGCTTTCTACTGTTCTTTCATACTGAGAATAGATTGTTTAGTAAGATAAAAAAACATAAACACATTATTTAAAACATGGACTATAGACAAAGTTGAGTTGCTCGTTCACATAAAATACATTTATTAACTTTTATTTAATGTTTATTTCTATATGGATGTATATACTGCAGCATGAATCAATGCAACATTTAACAGCATTTATATCTAGAGCTGGTTTGCAATGTTCGTCCCAAAAACTGAAGATAAAAATGGATAAAAAAACAACACAAAACACAAACAATGATTGGGATTACAATCTTTCTTCTGCGATTCAGTGCACAATTTATTTAACATTTTGCATATTATATACACATGTTAGCTGAAAGTATCTAGATGTTTAAATAATATGATGACTGATGCTTTTCTTATAGTTTTATATTTTTATATTTTGGGTTTCTCTCGTATATGACTCAAGTATTATAAAAACTTTTTACCAACGTCTTCACAGCGCCGGTTTGAGCTTTGAAATTATTTCGTTTTTTATAATATTAAAGGGAAACACCTAGAATTATAGTATATTTGACATTTGTATATGAATTTTGATTTCCAGACACATTTAGAAAATATTTAAATCAATAACAAACACAAAAACTAAAAGACCTGAACCTGGATAAATAGACCTGTATAGTAATAAGAATCATTATTTGTGTGTGAATGTGCATATTTGGATGTCTGTGTGTCTCTATAGTGTGTAGTTTTGTCTTTAAGGATTATCTTTCAATGATCTCTATCAACGAGCTCAGATGTGAGAGGATTTGGAAATTTCTAGAGCTGCAAGCTATTATGATAGTTGATTAATCGGTTTTGAGTCATTTCTTAAGAAGAAAATGTCCAAATTCTCTGATTCCAGCTTCTTAAAGGTGAATATTTTCTGGTTTCTTTAGTCCTCTATGACAGTAAACTGAATATCTTTGGGTTGTGGACGTCATCTTGGGTTTTGGGAAACACTGATCAACATTTTTCACCGTTTTCTGACATTTTATAAACCAAAAAATGAATCAATTAATCAAGAAAATAAACGACAGATTAATCGATAATGAAAATAATCGTTAGTTGTAGTCCTTGAAATTTCCACTGGCTGTTTAGTGTGTATCTAACATTTAATCTGCAGATCTGGAGGTGTCATTCTTCTTAATTGAGTTCAATTCCAGCCAACAACAGTTTCCCGTCTCCTCGGAGGGACGTCAGCTGTCAGTGGCAGCACTTAACACACAACACTCTCTCTTTGTGACTCAAATAAAGAACAGAAAGCTATTTAAACACCAACCTTTGACACAAGTGGGCTTGTTCACGGTCACTTTGGTTCCCAGACCGAGCTGGCCCCAGTTGTTGCTGCCAAACATGAAGAGTTTCCCATTTTCTGTGAAGACAAAGAAAGCAGCTCCTGAAAGACTTTATGGTTCTTCAGTTGGAGGATTCGGTTTAAAGTGAGAACGTGACGTCAGTTCAGTGCTGAGCATCACTTACAATATGTTAAGATTTATACAAAACAGACATTTTTAAATGTAAAAAGACTTTTTAGCTTGTTAAGAAGATTCAGACCAGCGATAAAACACAAGTATTTAAAAACTTTTAGATACTTCAAGCTTGATTCTGAGACGTGTTTGAGGTTTAATGATGGTTTTCCTCTTTGCACAAGTCCAAAATACTTCAAGCCGTTCACTTTATCACTAGACATGTTTAATTAATCAGGATGTGGCCCTAATAACTAAGTAACCTAAATAACTAAGTTCTGGTCATGTATAACCAAAGATCAGTAAAACACTGAAGCACAACATTTGTAAAGATCCACCTAAAGAAGGAACCTTGGATTATTTAACTGGATCCATTAAAAAGAAATCCTACTGTGACACAATTGTGCAGACAGAAATATATGAGACCTGCTCAGTGATCCAAGTGGATTTGCTTGTACACATTAGCACGTGAGGGTTAGCGTATGTAAATATGTCTTTTTATTCTGAGCTCTCAAGAGTAAACTGATCACAGATCACCACATGTGACCGTTTTGCATCTGCTTGTAATTTTTATGGTAAAATTTAGCAGGAAAACAAAGTAAATTGTGACCCAGGTGCATCAGAGCTTTACTTTGTATAAAGTATATTCAGTATATTGTGCTGAAAAATGTGTCATGATCATCACATGAGGGGAGACTCTTACCTGTTATTAAGGCGGTATGTTCGTCCCCACAGGCTATTTTAAGTGGGACGTCATTTTTAAGCCAAAATTTACTCGGGACGTTGTCGGCAAATTTGCTCTTTCCAAATGTGAAAACTGCTCCTGATTCTGTGAGAAAATGACAAAAATAATCACTGCTGAAAAACATCAACACACAGAAAATTCATTCATTAATCATTTAGGTCAACGATCCAATGAAAATACCAAATATTTGGTATATATACATATATGTATATCAGAACTTTGTTTTTTCTTCTTTCCTCTCCCATTAATCATCTCACGACCCCTCAGATTTGTCTGCTGACCCTGTGGAGGGGCCCGACCCCTAGGTTGGGAACCACTGGACTAAACTAGCTAACTGTATATAAAGTAGTGTAAACTAGCTCCACCTCCAGCAGCTACAACAGTAACATGCTGCTCTAACACTGATGCTTCACTATTAATAATCTAATGATGTCATATATAATAATATATCAGTCAGAGGGACCAAACCACTACTTTTACTGCAATACTTTAACTACATCAAGCTCATAATACTTATGTACTTTTACTGCAATACTTTAACTACATCAAGCTCATAATACTTATGTACTTTTACTGCAATACTTTAACTACATCAAGCTCATAATACTTATGTACTTTTACTGCAATACTTTAACTACATCAAGCTCATAATACTTATGTACTTTTACTGCAGTATGATTTTTCATGCAGGACTTTTACTTATAAGTATTTTTTTTTTACTGAAGTAAAGGATCTGAATAATAGTTATGTGTACATTGTGTTATTAAAACCAAACCATTATAAGACAGTAATATGAACCAGGCTAATAAACGTATTAATATTTAATCAACTCTTTTAAAAACGAACTTTTAAATTGCACAATGATGAGGGCAAATTAAATAGAAAAATCCAAACACTTGATTAGTCATGAGGGTGAAACAAACAGATTAACTGACAGGTAAACACGGAGAAAGTGAATATAAATGTTGTATTTTCCGTTAGCCAGCGAGCTAAAATAGAAGCTAACATGAACTAGTGTGGCGGCTAACTGCCGTTAAAGATCGAAAACGTTAAGTTATAACCCCGTTGAAGCGTTAAACGTTGAGATAATATTCGTTATTTACCCGGTATGTCGTCCTCAGTCTCCCCTGCCATCTCTGCGGGACGTTAATCCGCTTTGCTCGGTGTCGCGGGTGTGTTGTTGTCCCTCTGGTTTCAACCCGGAAGTAAACAAAACGTCTCCTAGGTTACGACGCTCCCCACGTGACCGTTAAAGGGCCAGGACGTCTGTTTTGAGGCTGGAGTTTATCCTGTTTATCTTTGTAATGTGATACAGCATTTATCTTAATGTATTAATTACTATTATTTATTATTGAGAACCGAGAAACAGAACAGAAACAGAAAAACTTCAAAACAATGTGTTGTATTTTAAAAGCTTGTTATATTATCCATTGTGTCAAATCTTCATCCGAAAAGTAACTAAAGCTGTCAAATAAATGTAGTGGAGTAGAAAGTACAATATTTCCCTCTGAAATGTAGTGGAGTGGAAGTATAAAGTAGCATCACATGGAAATACTCAAGTAAGTACCTCAAAACTGTATTAAAGTACAGTACTTATGGGTAAATGTACTTCATTTCACCATGGTTTAAATATCATACTTATTTTTCAGTCATTTTGAATGCAAGACTGTGAATTTTAAAAGATGGATGCATTTTATATTTACAAATCATAAATCTAATGTCTCTTACACTCTTGTGGTTTTGTAAAAACTACAAAATTGCCTTATCACTGTCTCAATATACACAAAAATATCAAGTGTGGCCATTAAGAAGAAGATAAGTTGTAATAATATAAAATATGTCTTCATAAGGGAAGTTTTAATTAATTGCTGACAAGATACTGTACACCTTATACAGTTTGTATACTGCTTAAAATGCTTAATAGTGGGACTTAAACTACACATTGTTGTTCATGGTGACATATGAGGTCATTTCTTTACATACAGGTCATCGAGGGCAGCAAAAATCTTAGCAGCTCTATCTCGTTAGTCCTCCTCTAAAACACTGATTTGCCTCTTAGTCAGCCCCCATTAAAATCCTAACCTTTTGTGGTTCAGCCAAGTTTTGTGTGTCTAAGAGGCCTTGAAATTGCTCCTTCCATTCCCCATATTTTAAGTCACCATCATGTCCTTGAAATTTTGGCACACACGGTGCACCAGGGTAGATGGGCATCATCATTTTTCATTTTAAAAGAGTCCTATTGGGTAAAAACACTGCTCACAATCCTGTTATCCTGCCGACAACACCAAATTTCGTGGCCTGGGAAGAGGTTTGTTGAATGACAACGCCACCTAGGACAGAGCCTCGGACTCTTGTAAGTACGTTTTAACAGGGGTGAGCAGTAGAAATTACCCAAGGGAAACAGACTTGAGTTGAATAATTTATTTACAAATTACTCAATTAATATGTATGCACAATGTAAGGTTATTAAAACTCATAATCTAAAACCAAGGCCTTGTAAAAAATCATTAAAAAAATTATAAAAGATAAGTCCAATAAATATAGGGTGAAGGAATTAAGTCTCTTTTGATACAGAGCTTGCCAGTTCATTGCTGTGCCCGATTATCCGACCACTCTGCCGACAAGCCACCTCTCTAGTTCAATAGCTCTGTAGATGTGTGTCCCTTTCCACTGCTGCTCCACACTTACACACTGCTCTCTGCTGCTGCCTGAAAAGTAGAGAAAAGAAACCATCAGTGAAGAACCAACGCCTGCCCTTCACTTATGTGACTAAACTCTCTATCAGTCCTCTGTACTATGTAAGCATAGTCTCTAAGTGAAGACAGCATGTTTCTCACTGGAAATAATCACCAGAATCATACACTGTAAAAAAAAAATGGCTGTGAAATGCACAGTAATTTACTGTGTTTCTGCACAGTTAATTACTGTGAATATTTTTACACAATAGTATTGTGTATTAGGCCTAAAACACAGTAATCATAATGATACTGTAGAAATCACAGTAGTGAACACACTACTTTAGAAAATCACAGTAACCATTACGTTACTGTAGAAAATCAAAGTAATATTGATATTACTGTAGTCACCATTATGTAACGCTATTTAAGATATCAGCTTTCCCTTTTGTAAAGAAAATCACTAATTTGAAGATTATTTTGTAATACCTTCAAATAAAACCTCAAATTCATTATTAGTTTGAAATAATTATTCCTTTCATATGAATTCAAATACTTCAAGATGGCCTTGTTTGTTCATGCTTCTGCAGGCTGTTACTTTCAGTTTTTAAATTTGTCTTAGTGTTTATCAGGTCATGACCAAGCAGCAACCTCCGGGGCTGAAAAGTGAAGCCAATGTGGAAGTGCCAAAAACCTGCATTCTATGTAATGGCCATCAGGGGGCGACTCCACTGGCTGCAAAAAGAAGTTCGATTGTATGGAAGTCTATGAGAAAAATTACCTTCTTGATTTATTACCTAAGTAAACTGTTTCCTAATGAGTTTATGATCTAAATTGGTAGTTTTAAGTCTTCTTCAATACAGCATGATGTTCATTTCGTAAATTATGGTCCCATTTCATTTAAATTGGACAATAAAGAAGGGTATGCCTTAAGGGCGCGGCGCGGCTATGTTGTGATTGACAAGGCGCTACCACTGCAACAACATTGCTTACATAGTGTAATCATACACCTAGCTGCTGCTATTTCAGTGTGTTTTCAGTTCACTAAAGTTAATTGAACATTGTGATCTACGAAAAAACTCTTGTTCAGCAATTGGTTTTAATAAAAGACCCATCAATGAGTCGGATGATCAGTTTTTCAGGCGTGTACGTTATGTTTTAATGGTTTTAGGCCTGTTTTTCGCTAGCAAAAATTAGCATGTCAATTGCAGTTGTAAACTGCAACTTGATTGGTTGGCAGAGGCATACACCCATGAGGCGGTATTTAGTTGTAAATATCTGTATTGACAAAAGCTCAGCAGCAACATTGACAACAAATGTGCAGATTTACTTGAGTTACAACGATAATTAGTGGTCTAATTATAATTGGTGCCCAAAGTTCCTGCAATTTTAGATTTACTTTAGATTTCAATTAAATATTTTCAATTTTTGATAGAAGTTCCTTATCAGTGATTTCTGTTCGAAGTCCCTTATCGGCGATTTTCGATCGAAGTTCCTTTTCGGTGATTTCCGTTCGAAGTTCCTTTTCGGCGATTTCCAATCGAAGTTTTTCATCGGCGATTTTCGATTAAGCAGATGGGTCGCGGTGAAGCTGAAATGACCTGTTGTTCCTCAGAACAAGTTGAAAAAGGTGATTTACTGCGGTGTTGAAATCGGAGGTTATTTGTGTTCTTATAGGTGTCATTGCGCTATTGTCGACCATTTCATCCCAACCATTGATCAAAGTTTCACAAATTTCATCACAGAATTGTGGGTGAAATTTGAACTTTGAAATCTCCTCCCTCCCATGTTTTAAATGTTCTTCTCTCAGACCGAATGACTGTTTTGCCAGTTTCGTAAGGTGGTCCAGAGCAGAACTGATAGTATTTTCTCTATCTTTTCCTTTCCTCTGCTTCTGCTTCAGGTGAACATCTGGAAGTGTTTGGTAGGTCTGACTTTTTCCAACATATTTTGATAACTCTTTATGGTGCAGTTTGAAAGGTTTTTCTTTGAATTTCTCACAATATGAGAAATAAACACTGCTGGGACATGAGACGTCAGAATATCTGAGAAAATGAAAAAAATTTGGGCCACTCATTCCCCAATAGTTTGTGAACCCCACAGCAGTAGAGATTCCATATTTACTGTACCATCGATTGGTGCACTCTAAAAGTTTTAATGAACAACAGTCATAATTGCCTTTTTCTCTCTTTAAACATGGACTATTGAGTGTATAAATGAAAATACGCTCCACTAGGTGTCCTTTGTTCTGTAGAAAAAGATTTATGTCATTGATCACAATTTCCTCACCGTGTATAGGAATTCCGTTTTTATCTTTTGATCGACGTGGTTTGATGACCTGTTCAGTAATATATTCAGTCTCACCATTTTTCATTAAAGCAACAGCATATGCATGTTGTCCACGCTGTTTGTTTCTCAGGTGAGGTGACCACCATTCCTTTACACAGCCTGAATCAATGTTTAATTCTTTTTCTACATATGAAGAGAACTGCATTACATAAGAGAAGAGTTCAGTTCTGTCACAGCTAATCATTTCTTTTAAGAACTGTGGGGCTGCCATTTGTGAGACTGAAAAAACTGAAAAACTGAAACGAATTGAAAAGAAAAGAGATCTTCACCCAAAAGAGATGATCCTCATCCAGCTGGTCCCCTTCCCTGAAACGAAAAAGGTTGAACATAAATATAGGTTTGAATCAGCACCTTTCAGTCACTGTCAACAAAAAGACAGTAAACCTTATTAGATTCACAAACACATTGTTACACAGATGGTTTGACTGGATCCAGTCCCGGACTGAACATTAAATAACACAGATCTTTAAGTTTCAACATATTACAGTAAGTTAGCCTGAATAGTGTGACAGCAGATTTATTGTGTTGTCTCAATAATTTTAAATTATGAGCTTGATAATAATTTTCAAATAATATTGACCACATTAACTACACTAGATATGCCAATTATGCCATGAATGTTTCTGAGAAAATTAGAAAGGGAACAACCACGTTTATTATTGATTGTCCAGTTTCTTGGCAGTTTTAATATTGACAGGGGATGATGATGACGCATTGGTAATGTTTAGTTACCTTTCTTTTTTTCTCTCTTTCCCTCTCTGCTCCACCCTTCCTCTTTTTTCATGTTGCTGCTAAGTCATTTAGCCACACTAAATGCACTTGCTGCCAATTAATGAAACGTGTAGCTGCCAACTACTCTCTCTCTCCATCTCTACTTCTACTGCCTGGCTGTCACAGCACGCAGGGCAGTGTTGTGTTCAGTCCTGATTGCCAGTCCCGGCCTGCCTCCCTGATCTTCAGAAACTATACTATCCATGTGCAGAGAAAAGTCAATGTGCAGTAATAGGTGTAAAATACGTTCAATCTTGTCATAATCTGAGATAAACAAGCTCTGTAGTAGATGTTTCTGTGTGATTACATCTGAAAAAATGTATTTTATTATATTGTATTTAATTTTATTGTTGATATATTATTATATATTATTGTATAATTATTAATCAATAATCTTTCAATGTTTATAATTTTTCGGTCCTGCTTTGGCAATATAGGTTTCCGATCTGCCAATAAAGCTTATTTGAATTTTAGACAGAGATACAGCAGCTCTTCTGGCAGCTAAACATGTATTAAAAAAGGTCAAGGTTTCATATGTGAGTAACTTAAAATACTTTTGCATCATGACCAATATTTCAGATAATTGCAGGACTGTTTTTGCAACCAAGAGTCAAAGTCAGCTGACTGAAGTCAAAGTCAAAAGCTGCATTATTACTCTTGATAATTATCTGATGATTACTGACAGCATTAGATTTATTTCCTTACAAACTGTATTCATAGTTTAAATGCGTGGCTCTTATAATTGTTGGCTCTATGTCATATTTATTATTGTGCTGGGAATGTCTTGAATGTTTTTGCCTTTAGCAGAATGAGGCTGATCTTTCCATCAGAGGCCAGGAGAAAAGACAGAAAGATGAAAAGCAAACCTTTCTATTCAGTCTCTGTTGTCTCTTTTGTTTTTACAGTTTCAGTGTCAGGTTACAAGACGAGCCGCAGGACTGATTTCAAGGATGTCATGTAACAATGGTGCATCATTGCCAGATTAAAGTGCTCAAACACACAGAAGCAGATGGGTGCAGCACTTACCTATCTGTAGATACATCAGCCAGAACCTAATGACATCTATATATGACAAAGGTTACCAGGAATAGATTGCTTTCAAATCTAGTTAGTTATTGAATACACGCTACATTAATGCTGACAAATCACTGTTGAAAATGTTCTGTACTTCTTTTATCGAGTCATTTTTAACATTTACTATGGTCTCATCTTACTTGAATCCTAGTACAACTAACACAGTGAGTTTAATCTGCTATTCCATCAGTGATTGGCTTCTGAAACAAAATATAAATTGGCATGTTACTAGATGTGGATGTGACTGTGTGTCCCCTGGTCTCTGGCTTCTTTTGTCTTTCCTCTTTCTTCGCTGCTTTTTTTTTATAATGGTTTTGGTGACAGATGACAATGACAACAGCGATGTGTAATATTTGTTTATAGGCTACACAACCTGCAGAATAATTTAGATTCCTTGTGTAATCCCGCAGTTTCAACTACTGTCTTCTCAATGGTAGGTTTTGTTTTTTTCAAAGTGCTTTATAGTCCTGCATTAGTCATACAGGATCCAGCAGAGAGTATCTTTTTTCCGTTGCGAAAAAAAAAACTGTGGATCAGAGCAAAGATGTTGAGTAACTTTAACGTGCTACAAGGCTCTGTAAGAATGTCGACCATCAGACGTCCTCTGTGTAGTGGAGACCTGGAGAAAGGATTGAATATGCACACATACAAGATGCAAAGCGCAGGTATACCATGCACACACAATCTTTATTATCTATGTTGATAACGGACAACTTGATTTGATGAGTCAAGTCAGTTTTGGCTATTGTAGCTACTTTTGCAGTTCTCTGCAGACATACCTGTCTAAATGCCTAATAATTTTTAATGACAGAATGTGTGTATTCTGTGCAAACAACACTTCATTAAAGGTCAGTGAGTCTAAATTATCATTATGAATAAAAAAGTACAGCTGTACCCTTTTGCTGTATTTATCTGGAATCAAGCCATGGGTGTAATATGTGCACATTCGCTGTGAGCTGGGACAGGGTTTATACTTACTGCATGTATGGTATGTAAGGCTATAAGAGATCTGACAGAGATCTGATCTCTAGAAGTATTCTATTTTTATAGATTAACAGAAAGGAGACAATCAGAATTAATGTAACTTTTGTTTTTATAATTGTTTACATTTATAAGTTAATCAAATTCTATCATAATCACATCCAGCAGCTTTTCTCTAGAAACAACTTTTACCATTTACCAACAACTACTGCATTGTTCAATTCTTCACTGATATGACAAACTTCGTTGTGTACTTCTGGCAGAAATACGAAAGAATCAGTATTCTGTTTTCCTCGGTCCAAATGATCCTTGCAAGGACCAAGTTAACTTTCTAGCAGTCTTAAGGATTTTTTGAGCAGATTGAATACCTTCACATTTTCATCACACTCTAACACATGACAGTGTACTATAGGTGTCACTATTGTTAAAAATGTCACCCAAATGGTTATGATCCAACTTGAAATGAATACCCTTGCATTTTTCAATATATGAATGAAAATAACTGCTAGGACGTAATGATGGAAATGGTGACACTTTTAAAATGATTTTCAAACAACAAGCCACCACATTGTTTTTGATATAACAGGGAACTTTGTACACTGGACCCCATGCAGTTTATGAGTAGACAAGACACATTTTGTCACACAATATTTTTATTATTCATTGACTTCAGGACAGAGCAATGAACAATGATCCAGACAAAAAATATACTTGAGTTACAATAGTAATTAGTAGTCTAATTACAATTGGTACCCAAAGTTATTATAATTTTAAAATGTATTAATTCAGAAAAGGTTTTTTTTTTTAATTATAATAAAACTGACAGTGGTGAGATCACAGGATACAAAGGGAGGGAGAGGTGGGAGATGGTTTAGAAAACAAATACAAGGAACAGCAGCAACCCTGCTCTGATGAGGCTAACAAAGAAACAACTAATGTGTGTATGTGCAATCAGTGGTACATAGAACTACACTCGGGGGGCCGGAGCCGCTGAAGAAGGGGATGCTGCTGCAGGCTCGGGCGGCGACGCCACTGGGGATGCTGCAGGCTCTGGCACAGCTCTGGAACAAGGGATAGCTGCGCTGGCCCAGCAGGGACGGAGGGTTGCCGCACGCCAGCAGGGACGGAGGGTTGCCGCACGCCAGCAGGGACGGAGGGTTGCCGAGACTCTGAGGCGCTGGAGAGGACAGGCCAGGTGGCAAGGTGACCCAAGGAACGGTGTGGTCGTCTGCGTTGACGACCGGACCTCTGGTTGGCGCTCCGGGGGCCTCCCAGAGCCAAGCGGGTGCCCAGGTAGGGGTTTTGGGTTGGTGCTGGCTCAGGAGTGGCAGGCTGCCGGCTAGCTGGCTCCTTGCTAGCAGTCTTAGATGCCTAATAATAAAAGTACTTAAGCAAAGTCATCTGAGCTGGAATGTCCGGAGTGGAAGCCGAATGGCAGTGCTGGTGGTTGGCAAGCTTGGAGGCCCATCTGGCTGATCGAGGTCCCCCCAGTGCCAGACGGGTCCCCCGAAAACAGTTTGTCTCTGCTGGGTCCATTTCTGGTTGGATTGTTCTGTCAGGGCTCAGGAGATGCAGGAGTGGACCCAAACGCAGAGGCCGGAATGCAGATATGATGAAAGAACTCTTTTAATAGTGGATGGTCACGGACAGGTAAACAGGACTGAACAGAACTAGCAGAAGGCACAAAACAATCCAACAAAGACTGAACAGAAAACCAGAACTTAAAGAAACTGAACTAACAAGGAGATGAGATGCAGGTGGGGAGATGGGTGGAGAACTCGAGAGGGGAATGAACATACAGGGAGCTGACTGGCTGAGGACACACAGGGAGCGGGGCAGGGCTGATGAGGCTAACACAGGGCAGGTGTGGGGAAGACAGCAGGGCAGGGCTAACGAGTCCAAATGCAGGGCAGGTGTGGAGGAGTACATGAACACACAAATGAAACAGAACAAAAACCCAGAAAACAAACTGAATGCCATCTACACTAACCCATCCAAAACCAAACACAAACCCAAGCACACAACCCAACAAACCAATGATGCAGTGATGAACCGAGGGACTAAACAAACGTGCAAAACCAGGAGACCATACAGAACACAACATAACACCAAAAAAACACCTTAAGTCCAGGCAAGATGTGACACCTGGTCCAGTCCCCAAGTAACAAGCGAGTGCCTCATACTAGTTTCACAACAACTGACATCTACATCAACGAGAAGCACAGTTAAACAGCGGGTGTTTCGTACTAGTCTCACAACAGATATCAACGTCAATGAGAAGCACAGTTAAACAGCGGGTGTTTCGTACTAGTCTCACAACAGATATCAACGTCAATGAGAAGCACAGTTAAACAGCGGGTGTTTCGTACTAGTCTCACAACATCAACAACAATGAGAGGCATGGTGTCTGCAAAATGACTGCGCACATACACACACACACACACAAGGCAGGGATTTATGGCAGCCATAACATCCCAGAAAAGACTTATAAATTTGAGTAGGCTTTACTATTTCAGTACATTCTCACGGCCATATTAAACAGTCTCTACAATCTACAAAACATTAACGGGCTGTCATTTCCAAAATATAACTTAAATTGTTCAAAAAAAAATGGAACCACTTTTGTTTTGTAATCTTCATATATTTTTTGTCTTACATGTGACATGAAAGTCTCTTCGACTATTTCATGCCATTTGTCTGTAAGAATTTTACAAATTTTATCATTGACTTGTGGGGGAAATTTGAAACTAGCAATCATTTCCCTCCCACGGTCAAAATGTTCTTCTATCACGGCAGAACTTTTTGCCAGATCAATCAGTTTCCGTCTAGCCTCCTCAGTATTTTGTTGTAGGTTTTTGTTATCACTGCATTCAACAAGCTTGCTTTCTATGAAATTGTCTTGCAGGTCAAACGGGATTCTACTGTATTCTTTAAAATGGTGATGGAATGGATTTTCAGGAGATGAGATGTCAGAATACGAAAGGTCTTTAAAATCCTTCAGACCATATAATCCCCAAAACTCCGTGAACCCCACAATAGTCTTAATTCCATATTTAGCGCACCATTCATCGGCACTCTCTTTAAGTCGAAACATACAAGAGCCGTCCCACCGCTTACATGGGCTGTTGCGTGTATAAATTAAAATAAGTGTCACTTCAGCTCCAAATTCGTTGAGAAGTTCATTAATTCCTTCAATTAAAATTACCTCAGAGTGGCGTTTACGCCTATAATCTGGAGGAACGTCTTCAGAAATCATACACACACCATCTTCTTTTACAACAACAGCAAATCCATATTGACTGTTACCAACTTTTTTAAGGATGTCTTTTTCTAAATACCCCCACAGTTCTCTTACATATAATGAATCAATATTTAATTCTATGTTTTTATCTGAATAAAAATCCATTATTTCACGGTACAGTTCACCTTTGTCACAGTTTATTTTTTCTATCCAGAAGTCTTTAAACTCCTGATTTTTTTGTTTTACATTCCCAGTACTGGATTCAGTGGGGCTGTAATTTGGTAAAAGAATTGCAGTCATCAAATCCTGAATATTGGTAAAATGCAATCCAGCCCCAGTGACCTGAGTTTTGAGAGTACGCCACCATTTTTCCTTGTCTTTGTTGTTATACATTGCTGGTTTTGCAGGCCCAAAGGGATATTTCTGCTGCTGGTCCTCTACCCTGAAAAACAAAAAGGTTCGACTTTAATTCACAGGTAAAATGATGTGCTAAACATTATGTTATTTAATTGTTCAACTGCAAGATTCCCTACATACATAAAGCTGTACAGCTGTAAACAGCCAATATACCAACTCTATGGTAAGTGCACTTGGTGGTGTGCTGGATTACATCCTACTGAAAGATATTTTAATATTCTCTCCTCCTTTTGGAAATTGGGCTGGACAAAATATTATAATACAATTCAAGAGAGAAGGAAGGATGACTTCTCATCAAACTTGACAGGTTGAAATTCTGAACCTGACCTTTGACCTTCAGGCCAGACCTTCCAGCTTGTTCTTCCAACCCCACCCACGAACCAATCAGAATGTGCAACATCATTGAAGTCCGACCCCTCCTATGCACCATTCAGGAAGAAAGTGGGTTGGCGTTCAAAAAGTTCAATAAGAGGAGAGGGTTTAACCGCATTTATCACTGAAACTGAACATTTTGATTGCATCAAAAAAAAAACCTCAACATGGCAAAGAGAACATCTGAATCCTTGGCTCCTGATACGAGCAATGAAGAAATAGCGGGAATATGCAGGAAAACTCGAGATGATCAAGAGAGCTCCCCTAGCCACGGTGATCAGTGAGACGCCTGTGGCGAGTTATCAAGAATCTTGACCTGTGCCCATGAAACGTATTATACATTTGTGTCGAATCCAGACGCCTCTGGCTACCTCTCTTCAAGAGGAATGGAGATTAGATGCGGGAGGCACGTGGGGCTATGTGTTTAACTATAGCGCAAATGAAGTGTGTTTTTATCAGGTGGACGAAGGGGAGACTTTAGGACCTCTCGCCGTAAAAGCAACACTCACCTCAACGGATTGGACTGTGCTAAATACAGTGGGCTTTGAACAGGGATACTCCTTGTTTGTGTTCTTAATGTCTTGCACCATTTCTGAGGAATTTACACAATTTGTGCAACATGTACTGAACTAGAACTGAACCTTCAAGGATGACTATAACACACACAAACATCACAAAACTTAGGCAACCACTTGAAATTCTGAGGCAATGGAGGAGCTGTGTTTCTGCACCTTGCAGACATCCCTTGATTACAATCTTAAAATGTGAATATGAAGAATGTGACGGCCCCTGCCTGACCTGTCTCAGGAGTGTTGATGCTGGTGTGGTAATGTGTTTATCATATTTTTGTCTATAAAGGTACCTGGGAGAGTGTGGGTGTGGCAGCCAGCCGGATTTGGAGCACTTGTGCCTAATGCTGCCATAAAGGATAAAAGGCCAACTCCCAGCGTTGTTCGGGCTCTCTCTCACCAGCCAGCAGCCGCAGGCCTTTTGTTTTGTTTGATTCTGGTTTTGTTTTTACTCCACAACACCTTACACTTCATCACTCACACACCCACACTTACACGACTGATGTTACTGACTGACACGCTCCATATTTGCAAATTACTGCTTCAGTTGTTTACTTTGAGATAATAAATATCTTTACTTTATTGCCATCCATTGTGTCCATTTCCATATTTGTCATGGCCTAGGAGCTGGGTTATGACATATTGATTTGTGATTTGTGATTTGTGAGTTTGTGGTTTTTGTTACTACTTTCGGGTATTTGGTACCTAGTTGTGCCTTTTTTTTTTGCTTGTTTGCAGCTTTGGATTGGTTAAAAATTAAGCACTATATATTGATTGTGACCTATATGGCACGGATTGTAGGTGTTTTTTGTGCTACAGACCTTGGGATTTACTGCACGTATGCGTAAAGTTTGGAGGGCTTGTGGCACGCTCTGAGCCTTTGTTCCCTTTGCGCCAGAGCACTCGTGGCGCCCTCAGGGCCTTTGCTCCTTTGTTTACCTGTGCAGGTAAGCTATTGTCTGCTCGTGTGTGACTGTGTATGGATTTGAGGGAAAGGATGATGCATCTGGGATGGCTTTGCAGGGTAAGTTGAACAACTTGTGAAAGGCTTAAGTTTTGTGAAACGTTTGTTGTGTTGTTTCTTGCCTGATTTCGCGGAGAGACTAGTTTCTTTGCTCGTTGTTTATGCTGGTAGCAGCGGGTCCTGATGACATTGTGTTGCCCTGTGCGTATTTGTATGTGAACTGGTGCAGAGTTTTCCCTTGTAGGCTGTAGTGACATTCTCCTTTGAGTTCGTTGAGCTGGTTTTGGGGTAGTGTTGTGGTGAACATGGGTGAAGCTTTGCTTGGGAGCATGTCCGTGGTTTCGGGAGGGTTACTAGCCCACTAGTCGCTCTCCTGATCCAGTGGTCTTTAGTGCATAAGTACCCACCATAAGTAGCCACATGAAGACTAGGGGGGAGCTTAGTTAGTTGGACTGGTGTTTAAATAGCAGGGAAACTCCAAACCGGGTTGAGGATAACTCCTCTTGGTGCCCACGGATAAACGCTGTGTTTGTCGGGTCCGGTTGTGTGCGTAAAGTTTGATTTTCTCAGTTTCTCAGCTTTGTACACATTGAAAATGTCTGAAATTAAGGACTTTATTGCTGCTCCATCTCAGGAGTTATTGGATTTGTTTACAAAGGAGCAGTTGCTCATAGTTGCTGAGCATTTTTCCGTGGTGGTTGTCGGAGACAAACGCCTTAAAGAAAATATTAAAGCGGCTATAAAAACAAAATTAGTTGAGGAGGGACTAATGCCTGGAGAGAAAGAAGAGTCTCCAAGTCCTGCTGCATTACCATTTCAGACACATGGATTAACTTTCGAGCAGCAAAAAGAGATTTTAGTTTTGCAAATGGAACATGACAAAATGAAACAGGAATTGGAGATAAAAAAGCAAATTGAAGTAGAGAGAATCCGCCAGGAGTCTGAGAGGGCAAAATTAGGTTTGGAGAGGCAGCGCTCGGCTTTGGTCAGTGATGGCATGTTGTCTGGTGAGGATCAGGGCAGACAGGTGGCCAGCTCTTCTGCGCATCGCTTTGATGTGAATAACTTGCACTTGCTACCTCAGTTTAATGACAGGGATCCGGACACTTTTTTTTGTTATTTGAACATGTGGCTAAGTCTAGAAACTGGCCTGATGCAGACTGCTCCCTTATGCTACAGTGTGTCCTCTGAGGGAAAGCGCAAGAGGCTTATTCATCTTTGAGTCTTGAGGATAGGTCTAGCTATTCTAAAATAAAATCTGCGGTGCTTAAGGCATATGAACTTGTGCCCGAGGCATATCGCTAGCACTTTAGGTCCTGGGAGTTTGTCAGGGACCTATCAACTCAGTTTAAACAGTGGTTAACTGCGCTTGATGTCATTACGTTTGAGAATGTGTGTAATTTGATGATTCTGGAGCAGCTTAAGAATTCTCTTCCAGAACGCATTGTAAAATATATCAAAGAGCAGAAAGTCACTACTGCTGCTGCTGCTGCCGTATCAGCAGATGAGTATATGTTGCTTCAAGAGCAGTTTCAGAGAGTGTTCTGTGGGGCGTGATGTTTTTGGTGGGCGAGGAAATAATTCTGATACTGTTCCGGTTGAGATGCAACATTCAAAGAAAGTTGCTTTGAAATCTGACTTTAAAGCAGGTGGCAACTCTGACAGTAGTAACCTTTGTAATTACTGTCATGAGAAAGGGCACTGGAAGGCAGATTGTCCTGTGCTTAAGGCTAAAACCAGGGGAATGAGAGCTAGCCTGCTGCACTCGCTGCCCCTGTTAAAAGCTGCTGTGTTTCAGAGGTGCCTGCCTCTCATTCTTGTGAACCTGGCGTCTTGGCAGCTTATACTCCTTTTATTCGGGATGGGTTTGTGTCACTTGTAGGAGATGAGGTGAAGGTCCCGATAAAAATCCTGAGGGATACTGGGGCTTATGATTCCTACATTGTTGACTCGATTTTGCCTTTGTCTGGAGAGACTTCTCAGTCGTGAGATGGGGCTGAAAATTCTTCCTGTTCCTTTGCATAAGATGATTTTGAACTGTGAGCTGGTTAATGGTGAGATGGCTGTTGGTATGCGGCCAGCATTGCCGATCAAAGGTGTGCACTTTATCTTGGGCAACGGTCTGGCTGGTGGCAGAGTTTGGACTGACACAACTCCCTCATCTGTGGTTACATCTTGTCCATCTGATTTTGTGTCTGAGAGCTCCAGTTGCAGTCCAGAAGTCTTGCCATCATGCGTAATTTTGTGCGCTATGAGCAAGTCGGACCCTGACGTATCACCTGACGGTGATAGTGATATGATGTTGGAGGTCCCATCGCTGTCAGAGCTTCCTGTGTCGCTGTCACATGTAATGATTCTTCTTTGAAAGAAGTATTTGAACGTGTTTTGCCGGCCTCTGAGATAAGTAGTGCCTCCAACAGATACTTCTTGCATAATGGCTTGCTGTTTAGAAAGTGGGTTCCTGCGGGTGAAAACAGTGGATGCTGACGTTTTCCAGATGGTGGTGCCAGTTAAATTCTGCCCTTTTGTCTTGAAAGTGGCACACAACGAGTGTGGACATTTTGGTGTGCGCAAAACGTACCTTAACATCCTTAAACACTTCTTTTGGCCACGTGTCAAGTGGGATCTTTCTGCCTATATTAAAACCTGTCGTGTGTCAGCTCACAGGAAAGCCTAATCAGAATGTCAAGCCTGCACCACTGCAGCCTATTTCAGTTGTGAGTGAACCGTTTACACACCTTATCGTGGACTGATGTGTCAGAGCAACAGATATCTGGCAGCGTATCCCTTGAGGTCAATTACAACGAAGGTTGTGGTTAAGGCGTTGTCTAAGTTCATTTTGATATTTGGCATTCCTATGGTGGTCCAGAGTGACCAGGGGTCACATTTTTGTCCAAAATGTTTAGGCAAGTGTTGAAGCTGTTGCGTATTACGCAGAACCAATCATCAGCTTATCACGCACAAAGCCAGGGTGCTTTGAAGCGGTTCCACCAGACTCTTAAGTCTCTTCTGCGAGCATATTGTACAGAGTTAGTTAGAGACTGGGAGGAGGGGTTGCCATGGCTTCTGTTGGCTCCAAGGGAGGCAGTACAAGAGAGTACAGGCTTCAGCCCTAATGAGTTGGTCTTTGGACATGCTGTGTGTGGCCCTCTGGCTGTGCTGAAGGAAGACTGTGTGGATATGAATCCACTTACTAACCTGGTTGAGTACGTGAATGGGTTCAGACATCATTTGTTTGTGGCTGGTTGCATGGCAAGAGAAAAGTTGTGCCTGTCCCAGAGTTGAATGAAAGAATTGTATGACCGTCATACAGAGCGCCATGAGTTCAATCCAGGAGACCAGGTCCTTGCACTTATGCCTATAGTTGGTTCACCCTTTCAGGCTAAGTATGCAGGTCCATACACCATCACTGAGAAAGTATCTGATTTGAACTATGTTGTAGCAACACCAGGACGGAAGACTTTATATTGAGGTAATTTTTTGTTAAGGTGTGTGTTAGCGTATAAATGGTCAGAAAATAGTGCAAAAATACCATGACTATTCCCTGAATAGTCATGGTATATGTAGCAGAACAAGAGCAGTTGAGAGAATGTGCCTTAGTTATAGGTACAGTAGCTGCATCAGAGGTAAAGATACCAAGGGAAGAAGTAATTGCACTCACATATGTAAGGTCAGCCCAATACAATTAAACACTGACACTAGAAATGCATTTCCCGCGGAAAAATGCGCATGAATTTATAAAACTGTAATAAATCGCAAAGCATTGCTGAAAATACTAAAGACTTGCTTAGGATCCCCATCTGTACGAATACAATTTGATCACCATGACATGTTACATTTGAGAGATGTAGCAGTTAATAAGTTGTATAGTGGTGTTTTATTTATGACCACAAGGTGGGGCTATTGGTGCCATGACTCAGTATGTCCTGCAGATTCTCATGGAAAACCTGTGTACCAAGTTTCATTTCATTAAAGACAACAGAATTGCTGAAATATCATGTTATAAAGTTACTTTAGCGCCCCCTTTTGGCAGAATTTTATGAAATGTTACAGACTTCTGTAATGTCACCTTGTGTATAACGTTCCCAAATTTGATTGCAGTCCAATTCAGTATTGAGTTATTGACCATTAAGTGTATCAGACCATGCCTTCAAAATTTTGCTTACCGATAACAGACCAACTGTAAGTGATATCCAAAAACAAATGAAAAGTTGTGTTAGGGGTCCTCTAAATATGGTATGTACCAAGTTTCGTGAAGACTGGATGAAATATGTGGCAAGAGAAGCAAAACATGTCACAACCTGTCTGCTGTCCTGACGCAAAGCCAGGTATTCCACATTGTTACGGATAAAGTTGAGGGGGACAGATCTTTTCTTCCCGTAAAGGCTTTTCTGATTGCTTTGTGGGTGTGGTCGGAAGGACAAGGTCAGGTTCAGAAGTTCAAACTGTCAAGTTTGACAAGAAGTCATCCCTCCTTCTCTCAAATTCATTATAATGAAGTCCAGGACAACAACAATTACATTAAATTAAATACAGGATTGAATCCGGGCTGATGTGCTGACATGAAACTGTGCTTGTAAAATTCATATCATCTCATCTATTCAACATATCTCTTTCTAGGCAAAGAACAAATATGAGGTACTACATGTGTGCAGTGTGTTGAATCCTCCCAGGGGTGGACAGATTTTCTGTTTAACACTTACAGTATTTTTGTCACTCCACCCTTACAGAACCAGCAGATGTGGAAAGCTTTGTCTTGCGCAGCGGAGCAGAGCAGAATGGTCGACTTGCCGACTTGGAAGGTTTTCCATGGAGATCTGCAGGTGGATATGACAAAATTGGATTGAAATAAGCTTTCAAATTAGGTTGTGGTGACCTGTTTATTTAATTGTCACATTTTACAGCATGCGTTTGCAATAACTTAAAGTAAAGCCCCTTTCCAATATGGCATATGTCATCAAGATGTAAAAGTTATGGCTGCAGACATGCAGTACAGGTCAAAAGTCTGGGAGAGTGTGTACACTGACATACTCTCACTGGGGTACTCACTTGTCAATCCCTAGATCACTCAGGATCACACTAACAAGGCCCATGAAGTCATCAGTTGTCCTTTTACAGTTGTACACCTGTGTCATGTCAAGAAACAAGAAATAATACAGAGAGCATCATGGAGACAATTATTGTAATAGTATACTATTATCTGTGGAACATCACACATGGTGTGTGTAAAATATTGAACTTCATGAAGAGTGACAGAGCAGTTACCTTGATGTACAGATTCTGGTTCAGATCTATCATTGTCAAAAGGAAAGTTTTGCCATCGGACTTTAATTCCACGTGAAGGCCACTGGTATCTGGGAAGGAACATAACAAAAAGAACAGAAAAAAGCAGGATTATTTATTCGTACTTCTTGTTTATGTTCCTTACACTGGTCAGACTGGTTGGAGGGTTCAGAAGTGACACTTCATGAGGACACAGTTGTTGATAGAGATGTTTTCTGCTCTCAGATGACACTGCAGCTAAACATGTTTTTGAAAACGTTTTGCTCCAGACTTCACAGGCCACTAATGACTCCACTGATTTGGTATCTGAATTAACTAGTGCAGCGCCCGTTCAAAACGTGCCTGTTAGGAATGGACCGATTGCTTATTATTTCTTGAGAACCATACATGTATTTATCAATTGGCAAATGTATAAATTAAAATGATAAGGAATTAATAAATTAAATGGTTTTAGGGTTAGAGTTGCAATGGCAGAGTGGCGTTGTCCATATTTCCACTTGTTGACTCCATGGGCAGAAGAAGAAGCAGACAGAAGGAGCTTGGAGAGAGCATCTGCACACAAACAAATGCTGCAGATCTCTCAGCATTGTCTCAGCTCTTTATTAAGAGTTTGATATCAAGGTCATTCATGCTATTATCATAAATTCTGTTCTCTTCTTCCTTTGTATTCCATACTCTCTGACTTTATACAAAATATGGAGAAACCTACATCCAATATGTACCTAATTTTATATTTTGCATATTTGTGTAATATATCAACGTTACATATCCATAACTAGAGGAAAACAACCAAATCAAAAGGGAACTTCACTTTTGTACATATTATGTATAATAAATCATCAAAATTGTGGAAAAAAAGAGTTATTTTCTTTTTTAGGTGCTGAACCTGTGAAAACATACAAGGACCAATAAAACTCTGATCTACATGCCAAGTGGAGAAAAAATGTTATGTTGGACACTGATATTATTATTATTATTATCATTATTGTTGTTGTTGGCGTTGTTATTTTGAAGATCTGAAACAATTAAGTATGACAAATATGCAAAAATAGTGTAAATCAGGTGGGAGGCAAATAGTAACAGTAATAGTAAATAGTAATAACAACACTGTAGCTCCTTCAAAAAAAAACCCATTGAAAGATAAATTGGAGAGTAGCTAAAAGCAAACTCTGACACCTAACGGTTAAGTCTGGCTCCATCAGTCACCCACATCACTTCCTCACATGTACCTTCAATAAATGTCAAGACAACGGCCAGGCGTTTCTCCAAGAAGCCAATGTATGGCTGGTTAAGGTTCTGCATGAACACCATGTCAGAAGAGTGTCTGTGTGGGGACGAATTGAAAAAGAAGACATATTTCATTAACCAACAATGTGATCAACAGCAGAATGACTTGAATTCTTTATCAGGGTTTAAAGTGTGAGTTCAAAAACATTTCCTCACTGTACCTTGCAACCCAAAAGTTATTCTAAAGCATAAGTAAATTATTTTTAAACACAAATAAAGCTCTTACTTATGTATAAACCTTTTATAAAGGATGCCCCAGAAAGTGGTACCAAATAATTCAACAGTAGCATCTCTTTCCAGAATCAGTGCCCCTTTGGGTCATTCGCAGTTTTTATTGGAACTACTCTCTAGCAAAGAAATGGTCCCAAATTGTCCAAATAGTGAAAATGAAACTAAAGCTATTAACTAAGGCTGGATTACCAACTGGGGGCTGCAGCAACTCACTTTTACACCACATAATTTGATCGATTGCAAATTTGATGCAATTTGCAGCACTGAAATACAATGTCAACTAGCCTCCATCCTCTATCGTGTGGCCTTGGTCTTAAAGAGGGACTCTGTGTCAAAATTTTAGTTTTAAAACTCAAACTGTTTTACTTTATATCAGGGCTGCAACTAACAATTAGTTTCATTATTGATTGATTATTTTCTTGATTAAGCGATTAGTTGTTTGGTCCAAAAATGTCAATCACTGTTTTCAAAAGCCCAAAATGCAACCTAAAATGTCCTATTTTGTCCCAACTAACAGTCCACAATTCAAAGATATTCAATTTATTGTTACAGAGGACTAAAGAAACCTGAAAATATTCACATTTAAGAAGCTGGAGAGCCAGAGAAATTTGGCTTTTATAAAAAAAGAAAGAAAAAAAAGACCCAAAACGATAAATTATCAACATAGTTTGCGATTTTTAATTTTCTGTTGATCAATTAATCAACTAATGGTTGCAGCACTACTTTATATTGAGGTCATTTGTTGTTAACGTGTGTGTTATAAATAGTCAGAAAATAGTGCAAAAATACCATGAGTATTCCTTGAAGTCCTAATTAACATATTCAAATGAATGTTTTTGTCTGACCAACAGTCAAAAACCCAAAGATGTTTAGTTTACTATCATGGAAAACTTATAACTAGCAGATGTTTACGAGAAGAATTTTTGCAATAAAATGGCTGCAGACATGCAGTACAGGTCAAAAGTCTGGGAGAGTGTGTACACTGACATACTCTCACTGAGGTACTCACTTGTCAATCCCTAGATCACTCAGGATCACACTAACAAGGCCCATGAAGTCATCAGTTGTCCTTTTACAGTTGTACACCTGTGTCATGTCAAGAAACAAGAAATAATACAGAGAGCATCATGGAGACAATTATTGTGATAGTATACTATTATCTGTGGAACATCACACATGGTGTGTGTAAAATATTGAACTTCATGAAGAGTGACAGAGCAGTTACCTTGATGTACAGATTCTGGTTCAGATCTATCATTGTCAAAAGGAAAGTTTTGCCATCGGACTTTAATTCCACGTGAAGGCCACTGGTATCTGGGAAGGAACATAACAAAAAGAACAGAAAAAAGCAGGATTATTTATTCGTACTTCTTGTTTATGTTCCTTACACTGGTCAGACTGGTTGGAGGGTTCAGAAGTGACACTTCATGAGGACACAGTTGTTGATAGAGATGTTTTCTGCTCTCAGATGACACTGCAGCTAAACATGTTTTTGAAAACGTTTTGCTCCAGACTTCACAGGCCACTAATGACTCCACTGATTTGGTATCTGAATTAACTAGTGCAGCGCCCGTTCAAAACGTGCCTGTTAGGAATGGACCGATTGCTTATTATTTCTTGAGAACCATACATGTATTTATCAATTGGCAAATGTATAAATTAAAATGATAAGGAATTAATAAATTAAATGGTTTTAGGGTTAGAGTTGCAATGGCAGAGTGGCGTTGTCCATATTTCCACTTGTTGACTCCATGGGCAGAAGAAGAAGCAGACAGAAGGAGCTTGGAGAGAGCATCTGCACACAAACAAATGCTGCAGATCTCTCAGCATTGTCTCAGCTCTTTATTAAGAGTTTGATATCAAGGTCATTCATGCTATTATCATAAATTCTGTTCTCTTCTTCCTTTGTATTCCATACTCTCTGACTTTATACAAAATATGGAGAAACCTACATCCAATATGTACCTAATTTTATATTTTGCATATTTGTGTAATATATCAACGTTACATATCCATAACTAGAGGAAAACAACCAAATCAAAAGGGAACTTCACTTTTGTACACATTATGTATAATAAATCATCAATCAAAAAAAGAGTTATTTTCTTTTTTGGGTGCTGGACCTGTGAAAACATACAAGGACCAATAAAACTCTGATCTACATGCCAAGTGGAGAAAAACACTGATATTATTATTATTATTATTATTATTATTATCATTATTGTTGTTGTTGTTGTTATTTTGAAGATCTGAAACAATTAAGTGTGACAAATATGCAAAAATAGTGTAAATCAGGAGAAAGATAAATTAGAGGGTAGCTAAAAGCAAAATCTCACACCTAACGGTTAAGTCTGGCCCCATCAGTTACCCACATCATGTCCTCACCTGTACCTTCGATTAATCTGTATTCGACAGCCAGGCGTTTCGCCAAGGAACCAATAAGCTTCTGTATGAACACCATGTCAGAAGAGTGTCTGTGTGGGGACGAATTGAAAAAGGAGACATATTTCATTAACCAACAATGTGATCAACAGCAGAATTACTTGAATTCTTTATCAGGGTTTAAAGTGTGAGTTCAAAAACATTTCCTCACTGTACCTTGCAACCCAAAAGTTATTCTAAAGCATAAGTAAATTATTTTTAAACACAAATAAAGCTCTTACTTTTGTATAAATGTTTTATAAAGGATGCCCCAGAAAGTGGTACCAAAAAATTCAACAGTAGCATCTCTTTCCAGAATCAGTGCCCCTTTGGGTCATTCACAGTTTTTATTGGAACTACTCTCTAGCAAAGAAATGGTCCCAAATTGTCCAAATAGTGAAAATGAAACTAAAGCTATTAACTAAGGCTGGATTACCAACTGGGGGCTGCAGCAGCTCAAGTTTACACCACATAATTTGATCGATTGCAAATTTGATGCAATTTGCAGCACTGAAATACAATGTCAACTAGCCTCCATCCTCTATCGTGTGGCCTCGGTCTTAAAGAGGGACTCTGTGTCACAATTTTAGTTTTAAAACTCAAACTGTTTTACTTTATATCAGGGCTGCAACTAACAATTAGTTTCATTATTGATTGATTATTTTCTTGATTAAGCGATTAGTTGTTTGGTCCAAAAATGTCAATCACTGTTTTCAAAAGCCCAAAATGCAACCTAAAATGTCCTATTTTGTCCCAACTAACAGTCCACAATTCAAAGATATTCAATTTATTGTTACAGAGGACTAAAGAAACCTGAAAATATTCACATTTAAGAAGCTGGAGAGCCAGAGAAATTTGGCTTTTATAAAAAAAGAAAGAAAAAAAAGACCCAAAACGATAAATTATCAACATAGTTTGCGATTTTTAATTTTCTGTTGATCAATTAATCAACTAATGGTTGCAGCACTACTTTATATTGAGGTCATTTGTTGTTAACGTGTGTGTTATAAATAGTCAGAAAATAGTGCAAAAATACCATGAGTATTCCTTGAAGTCCTAATTAACATATTCAAATGAATGTTTTTGTCTGACCAACAGTCAAAAACCCAAAGATGTTTAGTTTACTATCATGGAAAACTTATAACTAGCAGATGTTTACGAGAAGAATTTTTGCAATAAAATGGCTGCAGACATGCAGTACAGGTCAAAAGTCTGGGAGAGTGTGTACACTGACATACTCTCACTGAGGTACTCACTTGTCAATCCCTAGATCACTCAGGATCACACTAACAAGGCCCATGAAGTCATCAGTTGTCCTTTTACAGTTGTACACCTGTGTCATGTCAAGAAACAAGAAATAATACAGAGAGCATCATGGAGACAATTATTGTGATAGTATACTATTATCTGTGGAACATCACACATGGTGTGTGTAAAATATTGAACTTCATGAAGAGTGACAGAGCAGTTACCTTGATGTACAGATTCTGGTTCAGATCTATCATTGTCAAAAGGAAAGTTTTGCCATCGGACTTTAATTCCACGTGAAGGCCACTGGTATCTGGGAAGGAACATAACAAAAAGAACAGAAAAAAGCAGGATTATTTATTCGTACTTCTTGTTTATGTTCCTTACACTGGTCAGACTGGTTGGAGGGTTCAGAAGTGACACTTCATGAGGACACAGTTGTTGATAGAGATGTTTTCTGCTCTCAGATGACACTGCAGTTAAACATGTTTTTGAAAACGTTTTGCTCCAGACTTCACAGGCCACTAATGACTCCACTGATTTGGTATCTGAATTAACTAGTGCAGCGCCCGTTCAAAACGTGCCTGTTAGGAATGGACCGATTGCTTATTATTTCTTGAGAACCGTATATGTATTTATCAATTGGCAAATGTATAAATTAAAATGATAAGGAATTAATAAATTAAATGGTTTTAGGGTTAGAGTTGCAATGGCAGAGTGGCGTTGTCCATATTTCCACTTGTTGACTCCATGGGCAGAAGAAGAAGCAGACAGAAAGAGCTTGGAGAGAGCATCTGCACACAAACAAATGCTGCAGATCTCTCAGCATTGTCTCAGCTCTTTATTAAGAGTTTGATATCAAGGTCATTCATGCTATTATCATAAATTCTGTTCTCTTCTTCCTTTGTATTCCATACTCTCTGACTTTATACAAAATATGGAGAAACCTACATCCAATATGTACCTAATTTTATATTTTGCATATTTGTGTAATATATCAACGTTACATATCCATAACTAGAGGAAAACAACCAAATCAAAAGGGAACTTCACTTTTGTACATATTATGTATAATAAATCATCAAAATTGTGGAAAAAAAGAGTTATTTTCTTTTTTAGGTGTTGAACCTGTGAAAACATACAAGGACCAATAAAACTCTGATCTACATGCCAAGTGGAGAAAAAATGTTATGTTGGACACTGATATTATTATTATTATTATCATTATTGTTGTTGTTGGTGTTGTTATTTTGAAGATCTGAAACAATTAAGTGTGACAAATATGCAAAAATAGTGTAAATCAGGTGGGAGGCAAATAGTAACAGTAATAGTAAATAGTAATAACAACACTGTAGCTCCTTCAAAAAAAAACCCATTGAAAGATAAATTGGAGAGTAGCTAAAAGCAAACTCTGACACCTAACGGTTAAGTCTGGCTCCATCAGTCACCCACATCACTTCCTCACATGTACCTTCAATAAATGTCAAGACAACGGCCAGGCGTTTCTCCAAGAAGCCAATGTATGGCTGGTTAAGGTTCTGCATGAACACCATGTCAGAAGAGTGTCTGTGTGGGGACGAATTGAAAAAGAAGACATATTTCATTAACCAACAATGTGATCAACAGCAGAATGACTTGAATTCTTTATCAGGGTTTAAAGTGTGAGTTCAAAAACATTTCCTCACTGTACCTTGCAACCCAAAAGTTATTCTAAAGCATAAGTAAATTATTTTTAAACACAAATAAAGCTCTTACTTATGTATAAACCTTTTATAAAGGATGCCCCAGAAAGTGGTACCAAATAATTCAACAGTAGCATCTCTTTCCAGAATCAGTGCCCCTTTGGGTCATTCGCAGTTTTTATTGGAACTACTCTCTAGCAAAGAAATGGTCCCAAATTGTCCAAATAGTGAAAATGAAACTAAAGCTATTAACTAAGGCTGGATTACCAACTGGGGGCTGCAGCAGCTCAAGTTTACACCACATAATTTGATCGATTGCAAATTTGATGCAATTTGCAGCACTGAAATACAATGTCAACTAGCCTCCATCCTCTATCGTGTGGCCTCGGTCTTAAAGAGGGACTCTGTGTCAAAATTTTAGTTTTAAAACTCAAACTGTTTTACTTTATATCAGGGCTGCAACTAACAATTAGTTTCATTATTGATTGATTATTTTCTTGATTAAGCGATTAGTTGTTTGGTCCAAAAATGTCAATCACTGTTTTCAAAAGCCCAAAATGCAACCTAAAATGTCCTATTTTGTCCCAACTAACAGTCCACAATTCAAAGATATTCAATTTATTGTTACAGAGGACTAAAGAAACCTGAAAATATTCACATTTAAGAAGCTGGAGAGCCAGAGAAATTTGGCTTTTATAAAAAAAGAAAGAAAAAAAAGACCCAAAACGATAAATTATCAACATAGTTTGCGATTTTTAATTTTCTGTTGATCAATTAATCAACTAATGGTTGCAGCACTACTTTATATTGAGGTTATTTGTTGTTAACGTGTGTGTTATAAATAGTCAGAAAATAGTGCAAAAATACCATGAGTATTCCTTGAAGTCCTAATTAACATATTCAAATGAATGTTTTTGTCTGACCAACAGTCAAAAACCCAAAGATGTTTAGTTTACTATCATGGAAAACTTATAACTAGCAGATGTTTACGAGAAGAATTTTTGCAATAAAATGGCTGCAGACATGCAGTACAGGTCAAAAGTCTGGGAGAGTGTGTACACTGACATACTCTCACTGAGGTACTCACTTGTCAATCCCTAGATCACTCAGGATCACACTAACAAGGCCCATGAAGTCATCAGTTGTCCTTTTACAGTTGTACACCTGTGTCATGTCAAGAAACAAGAAATAATACAGAGAGCATCATGGAGACAATTATTGTGATAGTATACTATTATCTGTGGAACATCACACATGGTGTGTGTAAAATATTGAACTTCATGAAGAGTGACAGAGCAGTTACCTTGATGTACAGATTCTGGTTCAGATCTATCATTGTCAAAAGGAAAGTTTTGCCATCGGACTTTAATTCCACGTGAAGGCCACTGGTATCTGGGAAGGAACATAACAAAAAGAACAGAAAAAAGCAGGATTATTTATTCGTACTTCTTGTTTATGTTCCTTACACTGGTCAGACTGGTTGGAGGGTTCAGAAGTGACACTTCATGAGGACACAGTTGTTGATAGAGATGTTTTCTGCTCTCAGATGACACTGCAGCTAAACATGTTTTTGAAAACGTTTTGCTCCAGACTTCACAGGCCACTAATGACTCCACTGATTTGGTATCTGAATTAACTAGTGCAGCGCCCGTTCAAAACGTGCCTGTTAGGAATGGACCGATTGCTTATTATTTCTTGAGAACCGTATATGTATTTATCAATTGGCAAATGTATAAATTAAAATGATAAGGAATTAATAAATTAAATGGTTTTAGGGTTAGAGTTGCAATGGCAGAGTGGCGTTGTCCATATTTCCACTTGTTGACTCCATGGGCAGAAGAAGAAGCAGACAGAAAGAGCTTGGAGAGAGCATCTGCACACAAACAAATGCTGCAGATCTCTCAGCATTGTCTTAGCTCTTTATTAAGAGTTTGATATCAAGGTCATTCATGCTATTATCATAAATTCTGTTCTCTTCTTCCTTTGTATTCCATACTCTCTGACTTTATACAAAATATGGAGAAACCTACATCCAATATGTACCTAATTTTATATTTTGCATATTTGTGTAATATATCAACGTTACATATCCATAACTAGAGGAAAACAACCAAATCAAAAGGGAACTTCACTTTTGTACACATTATGTATAATAAATCATCAATCAAAAAAAGAGTTATTTTCTTTTTTGGGTGCTGGACCTGTGAAAACATACAAGGACCAATAAAACTCTGATCTACATGCCAAGTGGAGAAAAACACTGATATTATTATTATTATTATTATTATTATTATCATTATTGTTGTTGTTGTTGTT
This sequence comes from Thunnus thynnus, assembly GCF_963924715.1. Lineage (NCBI taxonomy): Eukaryota > Metazoa > Chordata > Actinopteri > Scombriformes > Scombridae > Thunnus > Thunnus thynnus. The sequence goes on along the minus strand of NC_089540.1, from coordinate 18,459,326 downwards.
ATTTTGAAGATCTGAAACAATTAAGTGTGACAAATATGCAAAAATAGTGTAAATCAGGAGAAAGATAAATTAGAGGGTAGCTAAAAGCAAAATCTCACACCTAACGGTTAAGTCTGGCCCCATCAGTTACCCACATCATGTCCTCACCTGTACCTTCGATTAATCTGTATTCGACAGCCAGGCGTTTCGCCAAGGAACCAATAAGCTTCTGTATGAACACCATGTCAGAAGAGTGTCTGTGTGGGGACGAATTGAAAAAGAAGACATATTTCATTAACCAACAATGTGATCAACAGCAGAATTACTTGAATTCTTTATCAGGGTTTAAAGTGTGAGTTCAAAAACATTTCCTCACTGTACCTTGCAACCCAAAAGTTATTCTAAAGCATAAGTAAATTATTTTTAAACACAAATAAAGCTCTTACTTATGTATAAATGTTTTATAAAGGATGCCCCAGAAAGTGGTACCAAAAAATTCAACAGTAGCATCTCTTTCCAGAATCAGTGCCCCTTTGGGTCATTCACAGTTTTTATTGGAACTACTCTCTAGCAAAGAAATGGTCCCAAATTGTCCAAATAGTGAAAATGAAACTAAAGCTATTAACTAAGGCTGGATTACCAACTGGGGGCTGCAGCAGCTCAAGTTTACACCACATAATTTGATCGATTGCAAATTTGATGCAATTTGCAGCACTGAAATACAATGTCAACTAGCCTCCATCCTCTATCGTGTGGCCTCGGTCTTAAAGAGGGACTCTGTGTCACAATTTTAGTTTTAAAACTCAAACTGTTTTACTTTATATCAGGGCTGCAACTAACAATTAGTTTCATTATTGATTGATTATTTTCTTGATTAAGCGATTAGTTGTTTGGTCCAAAAATGTCAATCACTGTTTTCAAAAGCCCAAAATGCAACCTAAAATGTCCTATTTTGTCCCAACTAACAGTCCACAATTCAAAGATATTCAATTTATTGTTACAGAGGACTAAAGAAACCTGAAAATATTCACATTTAAGAAGCTGGAGAGCCAGAGAAATTTGGCTTTTATAAAAAAAGAAAGAAAAAAAAGACCCAAAACGATAAATTATCAACATAGTTTGCGATTTTTAATTTTCTGTTGATCAATTAATCAACTAATGGTTGCAGCACTACTTTATATTGAGGTCATTTGTTGTTAACGTGTGTGTTATAAATGGTCAGAAAATAGTGCAAAAATACCATGAGTATTCCTTGAAGTCCTAATTAACATATTCAAAGATATTTAGTTTACTATCAAGGAAAACTTATAACTAGCAGATGTTTACGAGAAGAATTTTTGCAACAAAAATTCTCAAAATTAATCTTCTGTCAAGCACAACTGTGTATAGTTGTCAGAAGGGGTCCCAACAACAAACTTTTGCTCCAGGGCCTCATAGGAGGCTAATCTGGTCATGCATAAGACGACATGATGGAAGCAAGTGAGAGAGTCTGTTTTATGTAATGTGAGGGAAGCAAAGTTGCAGAAGTTTACTCGGTTACGCAGGAGCAGAGGCCGTCGACTTACTCTGGCTGGATATTTTGATCAGATCCATCCATGATCAGCTTCTGGTTGTCATCATCTTTTTCTGCCATTTCTGTGAACAGATATATGAATGTAAAAAAGAGAGTCATAAATGCTCTCTTTGAGCAGGCATTCTCAAAGACCTCAAGTCAACTGTCATATTCTGTAGATGATTTGCTGAAAATTTTTAATTCAGAAATGGTAAACATTTTGGATGATATTGCTCAAGTGAAAGTTAAGACAGTCACCAACAAACAGAAAGCATCATAGAAACAAAATCCAACCTTTGAGTGTAGGAAGACTGAAAGATGGATGTCTGAAATGATCTTATTTGGGAAATATGAGGAGAGATTAAGAATTGCCACTCATCTTGACACAAAAGGACTTAAAGCAAAGGACACTGTTAAAAGCCTTGGTATCTTAATTAATTGTGATCTCAGTTTTGAAAACCATTTGACCAGCCTTTTTCACTAGCCTTACTAAAAACACCATCAAAGAGCTTCAGCTTGTACAAAATATAACTGCTACAATTCTTACAAAAACCAAAAGAACTGGTCACACTACTCTTATACTTAAAGGACCAGTGTGTAAGATTTAGTGGCCTCTAGCAGTGAGATTGCAGATTGCAACCAACTGAATACCCCTCCCCTTCCAAGCATGGAGAACCTACAGTGGCCATGAAACTCTGGTTTGTCTGTTCTGTCCATATGTAGAGATAAAGTCCTCATTCTAAGGTAAAGAAAACACAACAATTCTTATTATCAGTTGATTATACACTAATTAAAACATACTTATGAATATAATATTCCATTTCTGCCAGGTTCATTCTGCCTGATGCCACTAAATTCTACACACTGGTCCTTCAAGTCTTTAAGTCACATAATTGGAGCACTGCTGCTGTCTGACTGAAAGAGGCGTGTCGTCCAGTCTAGCAGGTTTTCAAACAAAGGAGCTTCTAGAGGAGGAGCTTCTAGAGGAGGGCGGGAAGGGGGGAGGGGGGGAGTGAAATTTCTAGAGACTTTTAGAGGAACCAACCGCCGCCATTTTTCTCTACCACTCAATCCCCCCTTTAACCTACAGAGAGCCCCACAAGAAAAATAAAACAGAATATGGCCCATTCAATTGATTAGCTAAAGGCACACTAAAATATAATAAGTGTAGGAGCGTCTTTGTTTAAAAACTTGCTAGACTAGAATACAGTCCTCCCCAAGTCGGAGACAAGCCGGTGACTGGAATCTATATTCATAAAGAACCATGTTAATATTGTATTAAAGGAACTATAAACCTAACCTCCGCTTGAGCATACATTGTCTTCAATTAAATTCAATCTTATTTATATAGCGCCAAATAACAGATATTATCTCAGGGCAGGTGGAGCAGGTATCGGCAGCCACATGCCTTGACTGGTTGGGTTTCTTGGCTGATGTGCTTAAGCAATTTAACAAAGTTCTAACAATTATTTAACAAATCTTTAACAAATTTTAATTTAATACTATGGGTTAAGTGAAATATTTTGTGGTTTGATGCCAGAGAGAAAGATTACATAAAAAAATAAATAAATAAAACAGTGACACAGACGGGAAAAAAAAAATGTAGCAAGCTTTTTAAAAACCAAAATAATATCATTCAACCAGTCTTTAGAAACAATAGTTGTATTGCTTTTTACTTTGTATTAGAATTAGAGAATTAGTCAAAAATTGTTACTTACCAGACTTGGCACGCAGCTGTAACCCACCCAAGCAAGGCTAGGAAAACTACTGTTATCTATGAAAAAAGGAGGAAAAAGTAAAATCTTACTGTAACTTACTAAGATTTCAAATTTTACAGTTTTTTCTCTAGATTACAAAGTATTCCTAGCCTTGCTTGGGTCGGGACAAAGATGTGGTAGTTCTTGCCCTCTCTCGTACGTGGAGTTGTTTTGTGTAAGATTCAAATCGGTCATTAATTTGTGCTGGTGTTACCTGGTACCTGGCTGCATATATATACATGCTTGGCATCAAATCCCTCCCTTGCCAAGTTTCATGACATACACAGGCTGGAATGCTGGTTGTCAAGTTTAACGCAAGCAAGCAAACAAAGTTTATTTATATAGCACCTTTCAGAAACACCAGTTACAAAGTGCTTCACAGTCAAAGAAATAAAATAAAATAAAATGATATAAAATAAAGTGAAATAAAAATAAAATAAAAGCAGAATAAATAAAAAGCAAAGACACCAGATAAAATATACAAGTCAAGCAGATAAAATGGACAAATTAGGATAAAATATCACATACTACCCAAATGCCTGTCTGAACAAATGGGTTTTTAGCTGCTTTTTAAAGGAGTCTACATTATCCAAGGACCTTAAGCTTGTTGGAACAGTATTCCAAAGCTTTGGGGCTGCTGACTGGAAGGCATGATCTCCCCGGGTCTTAAAATGTGTACGAGTTACACTTAGAAAGCCCTGGGTGGAGGATGTAAGATTTCGACTGGTGCTGTAGGGGTGCAGAAGGTCACTAATGTACTGTGGAGCCATGTAGGGCTCTATAAGTGAGCACCAAAATCTTAAAATGAATTCTAAAATTTACTGGAAGCCAGTCCAGTGAGATTTAAATAGGAGTTGTATGTGACTATCTGTTGGATTGTGTTAAAAGCCTAGCAGCAGCGTTTTGGACAGTTTGTAAGCGTTGTATGGAAGATTTAAAAAGAGAGTTACAGTAGTCCAAACGTGATGATATAAAAGCATGTATTAACATCTCAGTTTAAAGGGCAGGGAGTAGTTGGTGCAGTATTTTTAGTTCTGCATAAAGAATGTGATACAGTCAATCATGATGTTTTAATATCAAAACTCTATAAATTTAACTTCTCATCTAGAGCACTGGCATGGATGTCTTCATATTTATCTAATAGGATACAGTGTGTTAAAGTTGGTGACACACTGTCCAGTAACATGAAGTGCACAATGGGTGTTCCACAAGGGTCAGTGTTAGGTCCCCTATTATCTAGCCTATATATTAATGATCTCCCTCAACAGTGTCATGATGTAGAACCACAAATGTATGCAGATGACACCCTTGTGTACACACATGCAAAAACAACAGAGTTAGCTGCTGCTAAGCTAAAAATTGCATTGGAAAGGATCACACATTGGCTTGATCAATCATGTCTGAGTCTAAATGTAAACAAGACAAAATGTATGTTTTTCATTAAAACTACGGTACAACCTCCTAACACTGATATTTTCATCAAAGGTGAAAAAATTGACATAGTTACCGATTTTAAATATCTTGGTGTGACACTGGATCCAAATTTGAACTTTAAGAAACATGTTAAAAAAACGGTTAAAACCCTAAAGTACAACTTAGCAAATTTTAGAAACTGTCTCTCTTTGGACGCAGCCAAGATATTTATGCAGCTATGATTCTTTCCCATATGTCTCATTGCATCACATGTTGGGGGCAGGCTGGAGAAACAGACATAAAACCTCTTGATTCCTTATACAAACACTAAAAACTCTGGACAAAAAGCCAATGCATTTCCATCACTGTAAGGTACTGGAGAAATACAATTTACTGAGCTTTGAGAATTTTAGATTATTCTCAAATTTGTGCCAAGTTTATAGAATTTTGAATGGTTTGGCCTCCTCCACTATGTGACTTTGTTTACACTCGCTCAGTAAGTTCTATTAGATCCTCCAGAATATCCTCTACACAAGATTGTACCATTTCATCACACTGCATTTGGACAGTCAGCTTTCTCTGTGAAAACCACAACTCAGTGGAACGTCCTACCTGATGATATGAAGAGCTGCAGTTCAATCAATACATTTAAGGCCAAATTAAAAAATCTACTAAAGACCAATCAGCTGTGTGACCACTGAGTCTAGTTTACATTATAAATTTTTAATGTATGTGATGTGCTGTTGTGTGTAGCTTTGTATTTTGTATGGTGTGTTCTGTGTGGTTTTTTTGTCTTTTTTTTTTTTTTTTGCTTTGTATTGTTTGTTGTTGTGCCGTTGTATGTTTTGATTGTGGGGGACTACAGATGCAAATTAGCTTCAAGCTAACTCTGGCGCAGTGCATCTTTAATGTTTAAAACTGCACACTGTCCCAATCAATAAATCAAATCCAATAAAGTGTTAATATACTGAAAGAGTTAAATTAAAAGCAGTGCAAAGAGTCATACTACATAAAAAGATAATGATAAAAAAAGATTTACTGTCAAACTATTCTATCATTTCAAAAAACTGTCAAGGTTTCATATGTCGGTAACTGAAAAATAAAATACTTTTGCTTCATGACCAATATTTCAGAAAGTGAGAGTCAAAGTCAACTGAGTGAAGTCAAAGTCAAGAGCTGCATTATTACTCTAGATTATTAGTTGATGATTACTGACAGCATTAGATTTATTTCCTTACAAACTGTATTCATAGTTTAAATGCGTGGCTCTTATAATTGTTGGCTCTATGTCATATTTATTATTGTGCTGGGAATGTCTTGAATGTTTTTGCCTTTAGCAGAATGAGGCCCATCTTTCCATCAGAGACCAGGAGAAAAGACAGAAAGATGAAAAGCAAACCTTTCTATTCAGTCTCTGTTGTCTCTTTCGTTTTTACAGTTTCAGTGTCAGGTTACAAGAAGAGCTGCAGGACTGATTTCAAGGAAGTCATGTGACAATGGTGCATCATTGCCAGATTAAAGTGCTCAAACACACAGAAGCAGTTGGGTGCAGCACTTACCTATCTGTAGATACATCAGCCAGAACCTAATGACATCTATATATGACGAAGGTTACCAGGAATAGATTGCTTTCAAATCTAGTTAGCTATTGAATACACGCTACATTAATGCTGACAAATCACTGTTGAAAATGTTCTGTACTTCTTTTATCGAGTCATTTTTAACATTTACTAGGAACTGGACAAACGTAAATGTTTGACCTGAAGGCCTTCAAAATCCCTATAAAAAGTCAGCGAAGAAAGAGGAAGGATGAAAGAAGCCAGAGACCAGGTGACACAGAGTCACATCCACAGCTAGTTACATGCCAATTTATACTTTGTTTCAGAAGCCAATCACTGATGGAATAGCAGATTAAATTCACAAATGTTGAAAGCGACTCGATAAAAGAAGTATAAAATACTTTCAGCAGTGATTTGTCAGCATTGATGTTATGTGTATTCAATAGCTAACTAGATTTGAAAGCAATCTGGTCCTGGTAACCCTCATCATATATAGATGTCATTAGGTTCTGGCAGATGTAACTGCTGATAGGTAGGTGCTGCACCAACTGCTTCTGTGTGTTTGAGCACTTTAATCTGGCAACAATGCACCATTGTCACATGATTTCCTTGAAATCAATCCTGCTGCTCTTCTTGTAACCTCACATTGATGTCAGCTCCATCATTCAGGAGTGACAGCATTCCTTCATTTGAACTTATGCTGGCAATGCCCTGGTTTATAACCAAAGCTGTACTCTGTGTTTACTAATTAGCAAATGTTAGCATGTTAACACTGCTAAACTAAGAAAGGGAATATTGTAAACATTATACCTACTAAACATCAGCATGTTAGCACTGTAATTGGTTAGGTTTAGGGAAAGATCATGATTTGGGTTACCGGTACTTTATATACGTCATCTGAACGGCGCAACTGCTTAATTTCTACAGCCGCTAGATGCCATCTGTCACTCAAATGTAATTATAAGTCATTTTTGGGCGGCTGACTCAAGCTATTGTGTCTTGGAAGGTCAGTTACTATCAGGTATTGATAGCAGTGATCCCATCCACTGAAGTCTGCCTGCTCCAGACCAGGTTAGCTATTCAGCATGAGTTACCCCGGTTAAAAGTGAGCCAGCTTCGTAATACACAGAAACCTGAGTTAAGCCCAAAGATAGCTGGCGAACCCACTAATCTCACTTCATGTTACAGGCCCCAAGAAGTGGTGGCTGCGATGTGCGAAGGGCTTGAAAGGGCTTTTGATGGCCAGGTAACAGGTGCCAGCAAATCAGGGAACAATGAAGGGAGGAATTCAAGGTTGCATGAAAATACCATGCACGCAAAAGTTTAGAACATAACAATGCCACCCAACATACTTACTTTGATCATTTCAGGAGTATCGATTGAACTGTAGGAATGTTATCAGTCCTGAATTGTGGAAGCTACCCAACAATAACAGCGGCAATGAATGAAGGGAAGGGCATTGACAGGACCGCGAAGGCTCAGCCTGCATCCCAGGGTTTCCTGCAAGATGAGAAAGCACAAAAAACTCTGCTGAAGAAACCAAATTAGTCACGTGCTTTAATGGTAAATGAATGCATACAGATGGAGAGGAGGAGGATAATTTTACAACACAAGATGCTACTCACTAAAACAAAAATTATATAAATGGATTAATAAATAATAAGTAATACAAAAATAAAGCTATTATTGTAGTGCAGAGGATGAATTGAGGAGTCTCAGCTTGAGGAGAGAAGTTGCTCTGTAGTCTGGTGGTACGACAGCGGATACTTCTGTATCTCTTGCCAGATGGCAGCAAGGTGAACAAGCTGTGGTTGTGGTAGGTTTTGTGTTTTAGTGTCCTTTGGGCTCTGTGCAGGCTCCTCACCTCACCGTTATCACTGATGCTTGGTAGATGGGTACCGATGATGTTCTTGGCGATTTTCATCACCCGCTGCAGAGCCTTCCTGTCTTGGGCCGTGCACATCTCATGCCAGTTTGTGATGTTCCCAGTCAGGATGCTTTCTATTGCTCCTCTGTAAAAGTTAACAAGAACTTGGGGTCATGGGAACTTTGGAAATTTGCCTTCTTAAGTTTCCTTAAGAAGTACAGTTGTTTCTGAGCTATTTTTTTTTTACTAGGTTGGAGATGTGTGATGTCCACGACAGGTTCTCTGTGATCCTGATACCCAGGAACTTAAAAGTGTTCACCTGCTACACCTCAGCTCCACTGATGTAGACAGGGATGTGTGTCTTTGCCTCTTTCTGCCTTTTTTCATCAACAAGATGTTTGATATTTATCGTTGTTGTTGATTGATATTTATTACTTTCTCTGGTCAGTATTATAAATCAGTATTATAAACAGGGATGGTCATTGGTGTATTGTTTGTGTGAATAATACATATACTGGTGATAAGACCATGCACTAGTAATAAAACTATTAATGAAGGAAAAAGAAAACATTATGTTTCTCACTGTTGTATAATTGAAACAAAATACAGGCGAAGAGTGAGATTAGGTTGATGTCTTTTGTCCTGTGAATTGGGACATTGTCATCCTGGAAGAGACCACACCCATCAAGATAGAAATGTTTCATCATAGGATAAAGGTGATGACTCAGAACAACTTTGTATTGATTTGCAGTGACCCTTCCCTCTAAGGGGACAAGTGGACCCAAACCATGCCAGCAAAATGCCCCCCACAGCATAACAGAGCCACAAGATCCCCTCACTGTAGGGGTCAAGCATTCAGACCTGTACTGGGTTTTCCTTTAATTGGTCACTTGTCTGTATGTATGTATATGTTTATGTAGGTATGTATGAGTATATGTTAATTTTTTTTAGGTTGGTTGGTTGTGGGTAGGATGTGTGTGGGTGTGTATTTATTATAGTGACTTAGAGTGACTTTGTATGTGTGCTTTTTGTGGGTCTGTCATATCACTGTTGCACTTTACTGACCAGTCCTGGTAAATATAGTGTCTATTACTTTTATTCACTGCTGTAGGCTAATGCTGATGATCTAGATTCATTCGGGTAAAATAATAATAAAAATTTGACAACAAAAAACAGCTATTTTCATTGTTGTTAATAAAACAATGATTATAATAATTGTCAATTTAAGCGGAACCTTCGTAATGCGCTGTTGTTTGACGTCGGTGTTGGAATCTGAAAAAAATCAACAGGAAGCGGCGGAGGAGCAGCGCCTCTAGTCGCCAAACGTTTGTACTTTAGTGGCATTAATTCCCTTTTCTTCGTGTTTTAAAGCGTCTCCAGCTGTGTTATAAACTGTCACAGAAGAACAATGACTGAGACACGTTTAATTATGTCAGAAAAAGTCCATAAAGAGAGAAAAACAAACGAACTTCCGGTGTCGTTTCCAGCTTTTTTTTTTGCCGTGAATTACCTAGCTAAACTCCAGCGGTGTAAAACTAATAGTGGACATTTTAACAATAAAATCGATTACTGTGTGAGTGAAATTATCGCCGAATTAAAGAGGAGCTCCAAATGATGCAGTCAGGCCTTTAACTCATGAGCTATCTCATTCATATGTTTGCTGATAATGTCGGCAAAGTTAGATTCATAGATGTGTAAACGGGATTTGGTGTAATTTCGGGCATAAAAGCGTCTCTCTGTGGAGCCGTACTCCTAAAAAATAAGGGTCTTTTTGTTTTAACTGCAGTCAGTTTTATCAGTTAAGTGCTGCCGAATTGAAGAGTATCACCTACTGATAAAGATATGTTTTTAATTAATATGCTGTATCTTAAGTGTTGTTGCTTATAAGCGAGTAAAACGTTAAATCGACGAATCTATGAATGAAGTTTGGTTTGACGCTTTCTGCCTACAGACATCTTTCTCTGAGGGCTGGGAGATATATCAATAAATATCAATATATCATATATCAATATCAATATTGCGACAATATTGTAGGGATGACTTTCACAAAATATTTACACAATGAGCTTTGTGATAAATAATCATCAGTAATGTGGATATAATGATAAGTGGTTAAAGGTAAATAATAGAACAGCTAGAACAGTCTGGTAAGCTCAGGATATTACATCATGTTACGATAATGCAGCCTTTAAAACCACTTATGCCATATTAAGATATTACGATATCCAAAATCTAGCATACGATATCTAGTCTTGTATCATGATATTGATATAATATTGATATATTGCCCAGCCCTACTTCCTGTCATACCCTTTAACCACTCTTCAGCTTTGTTTGGCTGTATATTCCAGTCTCAAAGTTACTTTTTTGGTATGTTTGGTATTTCCAAATTGGCATGAGTCAACCTCCGAAACGTGCATCTTGTTTTAAATGAGACTGACGAGAAATACTGTTTGTTTTTTTCCTCCAGAAACGGCTCCATTACAGAGGCAGAGAGGAGCCGGTGACCCGCAGGAGCTGCCGCTGCGGTCTCCCCCCCCCCCCCTGCAAGCTTGTGATTATGCGGCCCGAACGGTGTCTGTAAAGCGGCTTTTACAGATCTCAGTCCCGGCTTTCGGGGGCGCATTCCAGTGAGGTGAGTGATTAAAACAACACGTTTGTTAAAAAAGAAAATTACACAGTGTGTTTTTGGGTGTGGGTTCACTTCCAGGAACAATTAAAAACATGCTTCTGTTTGGAGCTTTTACCCTCAATGTTAAACTGTCAATTTGGAGTAAATAAAACTGCACCACACGTACTTTAGTTTACACTCAACCCTGAATAATCGCTCTGATTGGGAAAGAAAAATGCAGCTGTTGATTCAGAGATGCTTTAGTGTTTTTTTTTTCAGCACGCAGCAGTTGTATTTTTGGCATGAAGATAACAACAACGTACCATCTTTTTCTTCTTACAGCTGAAGTTATATACAGAAGGAAATATACCTACAGCTGCAACAATGAATCGATTAATCCCCAATCCAATCATTAGACGTTTTTTTAAGTAGAAATGTCAACATTTGCTGGTTGCAGCTTCTCACATGTGATGACTTGAAGCTTCTCTGCATCATATGTGACAGTAAACTGAATATCTTTATGTTTTGGACATTTGAAGACGTCACCAACAACATTAATGCTGCTGAGACTTTCAGAGGGATGTGGTTGACCATATATATGTATACCACTACTGAACTCTGTTTATTCTGATATATATATATATATATACATATATGAGTTGGTACAGGCAGTTTCAGCTGCCTGTACCAACTCAATCTTGAACACTATACTTTCTTTCTTTGTTATTTATATTTTTTATACCTTAATTTTCTTCTAAAGTTTAAATACCTTCTTGTATTTAAGCTTATTTATTTGTTTACCACTTTTCATACAGTAGTTGTAACTCAAGGTGCTGTAAACATAAGAAAAACATTAGAAATGAGAGAGAAAAACATTAAAATACATTTAAAAAATAACAAAACATTATGAAAAATAAAAAATAAAAGAATAAAACATTAAAAATGAGACATTAAAGTGCATTAAGCATACATAGGAAACGACCTTATCATGTATCATAGAGCATTTAAACTGAAAAGTATCAATGTAACTGTGGTGTGATGACACCTTGTTTATGGTAATTTGGGATTGTTTTTATATGTAAACAAACAGCTGAGATTGTGTTCAGTGTGTTGATGTTTTCTAACTCAGTTGTTTATCTTCTGCACTGATGATTTAACCAGGAGAGTGTCCGTCTCTTCTAACTTTAACGCCTTTCTTCTCCGTTCAGCGTCTCTGTTTGTCACTCTCTGCCATGACGGAGCCCCTCGGAGCCCCCGCCGACGTCCTCCTGCAGCGTCCCTGGCTTCCTGTGAACATCAGCGGCTGCCAGCTCCTCACCAAGAGCTGGTTCGGTGAGACGGCGTACCACGTCCTGCTGACGGACATGCAGTGTGTGTGGGAGGAGAGGATGGACTCTGCTGCCATCCAGAGCCGAGCGCAGGTACACACACCACTGAGGAGATGATGCTTAAACCTCCTTTTACTCCATAATTCTAGTTTTTTTTTTTAATGAATAGACTCTGTTTTCTGTCTCCCAGGAGCTGAACAGGCGTCTGCGAGCGCCGGTCAAAGCTTTCTTCTCCCACCTGTGTGAGGTGGTTCAGCCCTGCCTGTCAGACGGCGGCGGCGGCGGGCGAGCCGACGGTGGCGAGGCTCAGATCTCTCTGACCCGACAGGAAGACGGCGACATCAGCATGAGGCTGAAGAGCGAGCTGGCGGGGCTTCCCTTCTACTGGGAGTTCCACTGCACCCCCGCCCCCGTCACACTGGTACGACCCACATGTCACATGACAGACGTTACAGACAGCTGTGATGTTTAGCTTTTTTATACTTGAACTTTTTATCGTCACCTCGAAGCAAAACAGAAACGAAAGTGATCTTCAATACATCAAAAATAAATATAAACAAACACATCATATAATATAATTAACAATAATGACAGTTAAAGTAATAATAACTAAATTAAAGTTCATATAATGTTTCAGAGGCTTTTCCGCCTTGTCAAACTTCACATTTTGAAGGAAAAACACTGAAAATCACACATTTTTTCACAATAAAACTTGAATAATTGAAGTATTGATCATCAGCTGAAGATATTGCTGATTGACAGCTTCAGTACAGAACAGATGGTATCAGAAATCAGCTTAAACCTGATATAAGAGCTTAATAAAGATGCTTTTAATGCTCTTTTAGGAAAATTCAAATAACAATTAGGAAACTTTTATTATTAAATAATTAAAACGTCTATTGTGTTACTTGAATAAATGTTTATTTAATTTCCAAAAAAGACTTTTAGGAAGGTTTGAAGTGAAGTTCGACACTAAATTCAAGTTAAAAAGTTGTGAAAAATCAAAAAAAAATGAAAACACAAAAATTACAAAAATTGTGCAAAATTAAAGTTATACAAAAGATCAAGTGTGTAAAAGTTAATTTTATGAACAAGTTTATAAGATACTGCAGACATAAATAACATAGAGCTGCAAGGATCAGTTGATCGACATAATTAATTGCCAACAATTTTGATAATTGATTAATTGCTGAAGTATTTTTTTAAAGCAGAAAGTGGCAAACAATTAATGTCTTCAAGTCCTTAAATGTGAGAATTTCCTGCTTTTCTTTGACTCACATTTTAAATTAATTAATTCTGCTGTTTAATCGACCAAAAATCAGAAATCCAGACATCATGACATCATTTTGAGGAAATCATCTTTATTCACTGTTTCCTGATGGTTTAAAGACCATAGCCCTACAGTCATATATGTGTGTGTGTGTGTGTGTGTGTGTGTTTCAGGTATGTGTTCAGCTGCTGCGCCCTCTGCTGGCGATGAGCCGCCTGCTGCAGCAGCAGGTGGAGCAGCTGGGAGGTCTGCTGGTTAGGAAGGACGCAGAGATCCAGGACTACAGAGAGAACGGAGCCACACTCAGCAGAGGTACACACACACACACACACACACACACACACACACACACACACACACACACACACACTTTGTTTACCTGTACGGCTGCATCTTTACTGTTCTGGTTCACTCTCAGCGCTCTCATAGCGTCAGTTTTGGAGAAAAAGCTGTAAAAAGCAGCAAACAGACACAGTTAGCTGTAGACTAGCTGGTGAACATAGTGGAGCATTTAGCAGCTAAAGAGCCAGATATTTCCCTCAGGAGTTGGTAGAGAGTAAAAACAGAGTGAATATTGGACTTACATTCACCAGGTGGACAGAAACACGACTCCACATGAACGATAATGTTGCTCCGTAACTGCTGGATGTGGAAACAAGTTCAACAGATCAACTTAAAAGCTGTTTCTGTTGCCTCCAAGCAGACAAAAAATCAGTTATTGTAGGTTTAAAAACAAGCTTTATTGGCAACTTACATGATAAATATAGAACAAACCGAGTCTGTTTAAACCATATCAATTAAAAAAAAAAGGTAAAATAAAAGATTGAGACTGTTTATATGTGTTTATAATAAATACATGTTTGTGTGTTTGAACCCAGAGCGCCTGCAGACGGATGCTTTTAACGAGCAAATCTACAAAGAGGACTTCATGTCAAAGGTGAGAGGTCAGCGACACACACACACACACACACACACACACACACACACACACACACACACACCACAGTCCCTGCAGCCTGTTGTTTGGGCCTGTTTTTACCGTCCTGTGGCGAGCGCGGCGGGAACCACATGATAAAACGCTGCGGCCGCTGGAACAGACGGCGCTCTCTGCCTGAAACACAAGCGGCCACAACGCGCTTCCAAAGACGCTGCGTGGTTCTGTCAGCCAGTCAGGACAAAGAGAGGAGGGTTTTTTTTTTCATTTTCTGTCTGCGTGTTTACTGTATTCAAGTGTGGAATTTCTCATCTTCGGCTTTGTTGACCTCTGACTCCGATTCACTTTGTGTGTGTGTGAGACTGATTAACTGAGCGAGTATTTCAGATCCACCTGAGGAATTTCCAAGGTGTGTCTGTCTGCTCCCTCACTGTTACAATTTCACGTTGTTTTAACGGTTTTGGTAATGCTTGTGTTTGAGAGATGTTCAGAACAGACATTTTGTCAACACTTGCAAACCAAATTCTCCAAACAATCAGAGCTGCAGCTTGATTATTTTCTTTTCTTTCAATCAGATTCAAACACAGAATAATGTGTAAAATAATAGTAAATGTCTTCACAGGTTCTCAGAACTTGAAAATATGTTTTCAAACTGCACATTTTGACCATCTGACAACCAAAAAAATCTGAAAATATTCATTTTTATAAAAGTGAAACTGACTAAAGCAGCAAATTTTTACATTTGAGAAACTGGAATGTGCAGATTTTTAATATTTTACATGATAAATGACAAACATGTTAATCAGGAAAATGGCCGATTGTGGCATAAACAAAGAATAAATATGTGTTAATATATTAAGTAATGCAGTAGTTTTCTGTAGGCGCCTCTTTCACAGTGATTACATTACAAATAATACAACTACAGGCCTTTTCTGAAGCTTTAATTGCTCGGTTTATGTCTTAAATTGTTGTTCAAATACACAATAAAATTCATAAATCTTACCGTCAGAGGGTCAATAAAGTCTGCTCCCACCTTTGTTTAAAGAAATTATTATATTTTTTATTAATCATGAAGCTTTGTGGATGAACAGCATGACACCAACCAAAGACATAATTAATGAGGTTACCTCAGAACACTTTTATCTGGTAATTAATCATCAAAATTTTGATTAGTTGAGCTCAGCAGGAGACGACTGATCGATCACGTTGAGATGAAAACATTGTTAGTTTATAAAAGTTGAAGAAAAACAGCTCAATTAGTCACAAACATGTCACAAAAAATCACTTCAGGTACAGATTATAAATAACATCACTCATTATAATTGATTTACAGTAGAGAGAAAATTTACTGCATTTTTTACTGTAATTTTTACTGTAATTGGTCCGGGTATCATCGGGTAATTCGTAATTCATTTGTAATTCAAAAACCAAAAAACGGTAAATCTGTTATTTGTTTCAAAACAAAAAACAAAAAAACGTTTTTGGTGTCAGAATCAAATAACGAAAAACCAATCAAACCCGGCCCGTTTCTGGTTTTTGTTGATTCGTTTTATCGTTATTCCTTTTTGGATTGAATATCCAGCAGGTCTGCCGACATCAAGCCAATTCGTTTTTGCATTTGAAACCAAAAACGGAAGTCACGTGATCTATTCCTTCTTTGTTTCCGAACGAAAATCCAGAAAACCAAATTCAAAAGAACGAGCAATTTTAGTTTAGAAATCAAGTATTTTTGTCAGTTTTGTACGATAGCGGCTACATTAGCCTACCCATGATCCTCAGCGACCGTTGCTATGGTGAAGATGCCAGCCACAGTCTCAACATATAGTCAGTATAACATTATGTAGTACTGCAGATTATTGGTTATTATCGGGATCAACGTACTTTACTGTACATTGAACTGTGAAGAAAATAATGTGTGCTATGGACAAAGAAACGAAGTGTATGAAATATAAGAAAGGTGACAAGAGAATAAATTAAACATAAATAATTAATAAATAATTACATGATGTAACAGCGGAGGTTGAATAAAATGCACAATCTAAAGTCCAGTTTGTGGGGCTTAAATGAGGGATGTGAAATGTAAAGTTCAGTTTTATAATCTCGTCTTCATCCCGTTTACACACACGCGCGGCTGTCGCTGGCGTCTTCACCATAGCAACGATCGCTGAGGATCATGGGTAGGCTAATGGTAGCCGCTTCTGCTATCGTACAAAACTGACAAAAACACTTGATTTCTAAACCAAAATTGTCTTTTGAATTTGGTTTTTCTGGATTTTCGTTGGGAAACAAAGAAGGAATAGATCACGTGATTCCGTTTTTGGTTTCAAACGCAAAAAGGAATTGGCTCGATGTCGGCAGACCTGCTGGATATTCAATCCAAAAAAGGAATAACGATAAAACGAATTGGCAAAAACCAGAAACGGGCCGGGTTTGATTGGTTTTTCGTTATTTGATTCTGACACCAAAAACGTTTTTTTTGTTTTTTATTTTGAAACAAATAACAGATTTACTGTTTTTTGGGTTTTGAATTACAAATGAATTACAAATTACCCGATGATACCCGGACCAATTACAGTAAAAATTACAGTAAATTTTCTCTCTACTGTAAATCAAGTATAATGAGTGATGTTATTTACATGTAATCAAACAAATAACAGATTTATCGTTTTTTGGTTTTTGAATTACAAATGAATTATCCGATGATACCTGGACTGTAATTCTACCATATTTTGATTTCCTGATCATTTAAAAAACTATAATAAGCTGAACTTTTGCTGCACTTTTGTCCTTCATGTTTCTCTGCAGAATAGAAACATTGTTCTAAAAATATGAAACCTGGTTTCATGTGAAGGTCATTGAATTGCTTTTTTTAAAGGTGAACGTTGATCGGAGGGAAATTTCCCTCCACAGGTCAGTTTGCGAGAATACACCAAGGGTTTGTTTTGTTTGACTCATCAGTTGCATCATGTGGTGGTTTTTTCAGAGAGGAAACCAGCCTGTTTGTCCTTTTTCTTAAAGCCAAACAACACCAACAAACCAGGAAAGAATCACATTTTTAGGCACTTGAGAGCCGCAGGTACGGCGAGTCATGGAAAGTTACATTAACGTCACAGTGACGGCTCTGTTATCTGCCTGCTTCTGGAGAAGAAGAAGAAGGAGAAGAAGAAGAAGAAGAAGAAGAAAATGCTGCGGTGGATCAAAGCCTTCTCTCACGTGGCAAATTCCACCGGGCTGCGACGAGACCAAAGTCCAAACTGAAATAAAAAGTGTCTGGGAAAAATGTCGCGTCAAAGGGAGAATCGTGTGTGTGTGTGTGTGTGTGTGTGTGTGTGTGTGTGTGTGTGTGTGTGTGTGTGTGTGTGTGTGTGAAGGCGTTTGGCGTGTGTATGCAGTATTTATCTGTCAGGGTAGGACCTTTTGCATGCTTGTGTGTGTGTGTGTGTGTTTGCTGTGTGACCACTTCACTGACTTGTGTTTGTGTCTCCGTTTGTGTCCGTCTCCATGGCGACATCCATCACGCTCTTTGTCCGCTTAAATCAGTCAAGTCAGTTAAACAGTTTTGATAATCAATTAATTGTTTTAAAGCCAAATATTCTGTTTTTTGGCTTCTTAAATATGTTTTTCTGTGAGCGCAAAAGTTCATTACTTACTACCTTTCAACCACATCTCACAGTCTTCATCGTCATGGAGACAGCTCATCACATAACTTCAGGACGTATGAACCACAGAGGACTGTAAGATGTGGTTAAAAGTCCCAGAATAAGCTAGTAAGATGACCTTTTTTCTGTTTTTATATCATTATAAACCAAACATCAGGATTGATTTTGTCACACTGGGAGCCTTAATCAATATAGATACCAATAATAAGGAGATTTTTGTGTTTACGGAGATTAAACTTCACCTGGTCTGTATCTGGATTCCATTATCTTTGAAAAACACACGTTAACGCGGCTGTAAATGTCCTCAGAACGCACGTACGCAGATGTAATCCGTACAGCGTGACCACCTTCATAGGAGAAAAAAAAAAAATCAGCCTTCCTGCCTCTTCCTGCCGGGCTAAAGCGAGCCCCGTTTAAAAAAAAAAAAAAAAAAAAACTACAAATAGTGTCAGTAGCAACACGTCTTCCCCTTTGCAAAAAAAAAAAAAGCCCAGCTAATTTGCATTTAATGAGATCAGATCAGAATGCGGGCACAGCTGAGAAGAAGAGGATGTATTTTAATACCACGTGTGAATGCAAACACTCATGGATCAGATGTCATTATCCAGATAAAGATCACATGTGAATACCACATGTAAATGAGGAGTAAGTGCACCAGAGAAAGAAACAGACTCGCCCTTAAGAGCTTTTGTGGCACTTTTAATGTCAAGTTATTTCTACTTTTCTTTAGTGTTAAAACAAGAGATTTCTCGTCAGCTACGTGTTGATATATGTAGGTCGCTTGTGGACATCATGTGATTTAAGTCGAGCACGTAAACGCTCTAACAGAGTCTGTATGTGTCTCCTGTTCTTGTAAAAATCACCCAGCGTCAAGTTTTTTCTTCCTTGAACTTGAACTTTTTTGACATTTACACAGTTATTTACGTGCCGAGTGCCAAACGGGAGCCGAGCCGACAAATATCTTCAAAAAAAAAAAAAAAAAATCTTCCGCCTCATCACCCCACTTTACCCATATCCACAAGTGCGTGTTTGTGCTTGCGCCATTTGTGGCCTGCCGTTCGCCACACCAAGGGAGACGTGAGGGCAGAGGGACAGTGATGATGACAGGAGCAGCAGGAGCTTTTATTTTCTACTGCAGCTTTTCCGTGGAAGCCCCTCCCCAACCCCCGTCACCGCACAAACACCCCACCCAGCTCAGGTCAACATTTACATGGTTGGAATTAGCCCTGCGCTTCCCACTGATACACACACACACACACACACACACACACACACACACACACACACACACACACACACACACACACACACTCGGATTTAAGTTGGGCACAAGCTGAAGCTGGTCATGGAGCTGAAGGATGAAAAAAATGTTCAAATCCTTTTAGGATCACATCAGCTTCCCTTAGGACCTAAATTTGGACTCTGTGTGTGTGTGTGTGTGTGTGTGTGTGTGTGTGTGTGTGTGTGTGTGTGGTGGCAGCAGCTCTTGACCTGGCAGAGGGGAGTGTCTGCTTGTCCACACAGAGCCGGCTGTGACGCATGCTTTTGGTTTTTCAGAGCTGAGTGTTGGTGTGTGTGTGTGTGTGTGTGTGTGTGTGTGTGTGTGTCACTGAGGCTGTTTTTTTTTTTTTTTTTTTTATAATCTTTATGTTTACGTGCATGAGTGTGTGTATGTGTGTGTGTGTGGTGACGCATGCTGTGGAGTTTACGCCGCAGCGAGTCGTGCAGCAGCAGCAGCAGCAGCGTCACGCTCCGTTGTCAGCTCTGAATTGAATTGTCACCGTTCGGGAACGTCGCCCGCTTCCTGTTTCATGAGACGGCGGCTTCACAGCTCCACGGCAACCGTTCAGCAGCAGCAGTATAATGACATCTGACAATTAGTGGCCACTTCTGACCAAAACACCTCACTCGAGCTGCACAGAATCACATAATTGAGCCAAAATGTTGCGGCTTCCAAATTTGGCACTCCCTACTTCAAATTTCCTGCTTTTCTTGCTTAAATTGAAGGTTTTCCTGCTCAGGTTTTTGTGTCGAGTTAACTTGAAACTGCTTAAAAACAAAACGGGAATCAATAAGAAAACTCTTCTTTTTCCATCTCCAGTAAAAGTACTGATTACGTGCTCAGACGGGTGAAGAAGTGATCCCTAAATGCTACGTAGCTCTCCACATGAAGCCATGCGAGTCAAATCCTAATATCTGTTTGCTTCAACCAGAGGCTCTAAGTTAAGAGCAGGGCAGGAAACCGTAATTTTTTTTCATCCACTCACCACAGCGGCTGATGGATTCCAAAATACACACTTTGACTGGAAGCAGCCAAACGTGACTTAAAGAATGAAGAGAAGCTGCAGATATTAATCGCTTTAACGCCTGGCGAGGAAGAAAACTGAATTATTTAAGAAAGATTTTTAACGCAAATACATAAAGAAAAGCAGAGAAATGACTTGAAAACATGCAGACAGTTTTTTCTCTTTTATATGTGGACACCTGTATGTTACAGCTTATCATTAATGCTGCTACTCTTCTGGTTTCAGGCTCTCTACAAGATTTTAGGTGATAATCTGGAGTTTATAATGATAATTTCAGTTATCAGTTAATCTGCTGTTTATTTTAGTTTATGAAATGTTAAAAAATGTTT
The DNA here is from genome assembly GCF_963924715.1 of Thunnus thynnus. Lineage (NCBI taxonomy): Eukaryota > Metazoa > Chordata > Actinopteri > Scombriformes > Scombridae > Thunnus > Thunnus thynnus. The sequence goes on along the minus strand of NC_089540.1, from coordinate 18,438,762 downwards.
CTCAGAGTCTAAATCAATGTCCAACCAACAGTCCAAAACCTTCAGATAATCAATTCAAAGAAAAACATGACAGAAAAACAGCAAATCATCACATCTGAGATGCTAGAACCAGAGAAATTTTGACATTTCTTTGTTTGAAAAATGACTGAAATAATAACTTAACGTCAGCTCTGTGAAGATGCCACATGAAGGCTGCTTCTTCCATCATCTTGTTTCCATTTGAGTTAACTTCCTGACGCTGCTGGAGATTGTCGAGAGCGAAGACGACATGAAGCGAGACGGAAGAAAAAGAAAGAAATCTGCTGCTTTCAGCTTTCAGCATTCAGACTTTAAAACGCTGCAGGCGGTTGTGTTTGTGGAGGCGTGTTGCTTTGTTTACTAGAGAGACAATGAAATGCAATCCTGAGGCCTAAATTGCAACATGTGATCGTTTCCTCTCGTGCTAATTTTAACACATTTAATAAAACAAACCAAACAACATACTCGCAACCCATGAGCTTTCATGAAACAGGCCTCAGGAAGTCGGCTTGGAGCGGCAGATTAACGCATTTAAAGACTCAACAAACATCAAAATGCTGCACAGTGATTTTAAATACTAACAGACAAGATTTTACAACTTTAAACAGTCAAAATGCAGCGATCACACCACAGGAATCCAACAGGAATATGAGCCTGCTGTTGATTGGCCCTTGCCGGATGACATCATGTGGCGTTGCAGCAAAAGTTGAACCGCTGCGACCATTCAAATGAGCTGATGTCAGTGCGAACGCAGTTCATACGCACTTGTGACGGACATCTGACGGTAAAGCAGGATCCCCGCTCTCTATCACAGCCAATAAAAGAGCAGAAACACGACGGCTGCGTGCAGCAGCCTCATATTCAGTAATGTGACAATGCAAAGTAGAAGGATGTAAACCGGTTACATAAGCACTTGAGTAAGTCACCGTCACTCCTGTCACAGAGTAGAATGTACTTATTGTGGGTCACTCAGTCGTGTTTTTAACTCCAGTTTTGCTGCAGCAGAAGCTTCTGTTTCTTTGAAGTAACATTGAAGATTTTATTAAGGAGACTCTGTCTGCTTCTTTTTGCCTGCGGAGGGAGACAAGCACTTCCAGTTAGGGGTCAGTTGATGGTTTCACAGGTGAAGCTGTGTTCAGTACTTAAGCAAGGTGCAGGAGAGGAAGAGGAATGTGGGAAAAGTTCTTCTTCTTCTTCTCCTCTGTAAATCATTGACCGCTGCTGCTCTCATAAACAGGAGCGAGCGGCCTCTTATCTCACATACCTGAGGAATTCAGGGTCTGGGTGGTAAGTAGGCGAGTTCAGGATGGATTCACATTAAAGGATCGTTCAGCTTCCTCGACACAATATTTATCCAGTTATTGTCAGTTTTCTCTGAAGAGAAGGAAACTCTCAGGACGAGTCTGTGTGCTTTGGCAGTGAGTCTTATAACCGAAGACTGTTTTCAACAAACTTACTCATTTTACAGCTGAACAAAACAACAAAGTGTGTTTCTGGAAACATTTGAGGCGTAAAATGACGATGCAGCAACAGAATATTGATTCATATTTGATCAGCACGGCCTGGTTTGACAGTTTGATCTGAGTTTCGCGAGCCGGCTGCGTGATGATGCACATTTGGATACTGTGATTGGTCCGTCGGCTCGCCGTGTCGTATCCAGCAAGCACCGTGTGGCTGAATCTGTTCTCCAGATTCGATGTGTCTGCAGCTTTTGTGATCAACATTTTTCAGTATTTTCTGACATTTTACAGACTTATTGAATAATGTTTCTACGCTGTGTGAGTGTGTGAGTAGTCAAGAGTAAAACAAAAACATCTACACACAGTAGATCGTCCTCCTCCTCCTCCTCCTCCTCCTCCTCCTCCTGCTCCTGCTGTGCCGTCTGTCAGTTGCACACAGTTTCCACAGGGTTGTCCCCAGTCTGGGTCTGTAATTAGGCCCTCTGCGGCCTGGCTGCTCCCCCCTCTTCAGCTGCTGGCCACTGGGCCGAGCCCCAGCCTGGACCGGCCGAGTGCGGCGTCCCGCAAAAGACATCACGAGCCTCTGCGAGCAGCATCAGAGCAGCAACACAAAACACGGCGAGAGCACTTGTCGTGAACACGCCGGGCGCAACACCGTTTTTTTGGGGTTTTTTTTACACTGAACACTTGTTACAACAACACCTGTTAGAGCAGTGAAGGAGGCGTCACAGAGCTGGAACTGACCACAAACGTTTGTCATGTGGACTTTAAAAGGACTTCAGTCGTCGGTTGACATCAGCTGATTCAAAACTCGTAGCAACTGTGTGAGACTCTTACAGCCAAAACCAGATATTAGAGAGTAAAAAAAGAACAAATCTGATTTTCTGACAGATTTATTTTTATAGCACCTTTCAACAACAAGGCAAGAAAGAAAAGAAAGACAAAGCAATAAAAAAAGACACATAAATAAGATTTAAAAGGAGTAAAATGAAATAGAAGATAAAATAGAAGCTACAGAGCAGTGTGAAATATGAATAAATAGGTCCATATTTTAAAAAAATAATGAATAAAATCTATTAACAGTGAATCAGGTGATGTTTGTTTTCTACACACTTAAAATAAAGTAAAACATTTTGTAGTAATGATCCCACAAATTTAATGGTTTGAAGAAAAGGTTTTGGATATTTTACAGTCATATTATATATATAGATATTATACATGAATATATGGAGAACCAGGAGACATTTTAAGTTGTCGTCTTTGACTCTGGGGAAACTATTACGGGCATTTTTTACAGTTTTATGAGGTTTTGTAGACAAAGCAATTAATTGGTTAATGTATTACAGGCGTTAAATGACATGGCACGTGCTGTATGTGTGGTATTTGCAGGTCAAGTGCCAGTAAATATGCTGATACTGGTTTGTCAGGCTCTGAAAGACAAAACTTTGTGGAAAAGGTGACGTTTTCTAACCAAAGTGTTGTGTTTAAGCACACTTCATTCTTTTCATGACAAACAAACAAAAAAAAAACAAATTAGACCCGGTCGGCCGTTTTTTGCCTCGCGGTGACTTCACGAGGTGTTTTTATCTGTAACCGAGATATTATTGTGACTTGTTAACGAGACCGTCGGGCTGCATGTAAAAGCTTCGGCTCAGATTAGCAGCTTCCTATCTGTCATCACTCCGACGGGGGGGGGAGACGTGATGACAGCGAGCGAGCGGTCAGCGAGGACAGAGGAGAGGTCGAAGGTAAAACGAGGTGCCGCGTGACGACAGAGCAAAACGCGGAGACATATTTAAAGCTCTGATGTACTAAAACGACACAGTGAAGACTCGACTCAATCCAGGTGTGTGTGAGGAGGGTGTGAGGGACCCTAACCCCTAACCCTACCCATACCCCTAACCCTCAACCCCTAACCCTACCCATACCCCTAACCCTAACCCCCAACCCCTAACCCTAACCCCCAACCCTCAACCCCTAACCCTACCCATACCCCTAACCCTAACCCCTAACCCCCAACCCCTAACCCATACCCCTAACCCTAACCCCTAACCCTCAACCCCTAACCCTACCCATACCCCTAACCCTAACCCCCAACCCCTAACCCTAACCCCTAACCCCCAACCCCTAACCCTAACCCTACCCATACCCCTAACCCTAACCCTAACCCTCAACCCCTAACCCTACCCATACCCCTAACCCTAACCCCCAACCCCTAACCCTAACCCCCAACCCCCAACCCCTAACCCTACCCATACCCCTAACCCTAACCCTAAACCCTACCCCTAACCCCCAACCCCTAACCCTACCCCTAACCCATACCCCTAACCCTAACCCCCAACCCCTAACCCTACCCCTAACCCATACCCCTAACCCTAACCCCCAACCCCTAACCCTACCCCTAACCCATACCCCTAACCCTAACCCCCAACCCCTAACCCTCAACCCCTAACCCTACCCATACCCCTAACCCTAACCCCCAACCCCTAACCCTAACCCCTAACCCCCAACCCCTAACCCTACCCCTAACCCATACCCCTAACCCTAACCCCCAACCCCTAACCCTCAACCCCTAACCCTACCCATACCCCTAACCCTAACCCCCAACCCCTAACCCTAACCCCCAACCCCTAACCCTAACCCCTAACCCTACCCATACCCCTAACCCTAACCCTAAACCCTACCCCCAACCCCTAACTCTAACCCCTACCCCTAACCCCCAACCCCTAACCCTAACCCCTAACCCTACCCCTAACCCTACCCATACCCTTACCCCCAACACTAACCCTACCCCTAACCCTACCCATACCCTTACCCCAACCCCTAACCCCTAACCCTAACCCTACCCCGAACCCCTAACCCCTAACCCCTAATCCTACCCATACCCTTACCCCCAACCCCTAACCCCTAACCCTAACCCCCACCCCCAACCCCTAACCCTAACCGTAACCCTAACCCTACCCCTAACCCCTAACCCTAACACAAATATGGTTTTGGACTGTTGGTTGCACAAAAAAAGATATTTGAACATCTGATTTGAACATCTATTTTATGACATTTTATCGGCCAGGCAATCAATCGATTAGTCGATAAATTAACTGCAGATCAACTGATAATGAGAATTATTAGTTGCAGCTCTACACCTGAGCTTTTTTGTTGTTTTTGGTGCTAAATTGTGTGTTTTGTTGCAGTTTTTAATTCTTGAAACTCAACCTTTTCAACCTGAACACCCACACCTCTCCACCTCTCGTCCTCTGGAGCAGTTTTTTCCCCCTCCTCCCGGTTTTTTTCCGACGAGGACGTGACCTCGAGTCCTCTGGGGTTCAAACGGGAAAAGCGGCGACACATCTCTCTCTCTCTCGGGTTCGGGGGACGGGAAGCTGAGGTCACGCCGAGAGAAAAAAAAAAACGAGGTCGAGAGGAATGAGGGAAAGCAAACATGAGGTCTGCGACAGAGGCGAGGATGTGTGAGACTCGCTGGCACCAGACCCCCCTGCTTTAAAAAACAACAACAACAGCAGCAGCAGCAGCTCGTCTAAAATCGGAGCTGTTTACCTGCTAATAATAGACAAACACCCACACGCTGCCAGCTCTCCCCTCCTCTCATCACCTTCCCCACCGGTGATGCTTTGCTGTGTGGGGGCAGGAAGCGGGGCGTGGAGGTGTGGCCACCAGGTGAGCGCTCCACCTCCTCCTCCCCCTCCTCCTCCTCCTCCTCCTCCTCCTCCTCCTCCTGTTTCCTTCATGGTTGGAGGACTTTGTTCTGTTACAAGAGCAGGGAGGAACTTTCCACAGCATTACTCAGCTCGACAAAACAGGCGCGAGGTTATTGACCTGCCGTAATCACCTTTTTTATTCCTCGTCTGGCGTTTCCTTTCTGGTCGGCAGCAGCAGATAACAAATCCTCTGGCTGCTGTCTGCACGCCCTGTGGACACTTTTGTACCTTTCCTAAAATACAGAGAGGTATGGAAGCCCTTTTCTGCCAAAAAAAAAGGAAAAAATAGATGTTTGGCATGATAAAAAAATGAAAGTACTCATAAGATATAAGATTATGTGAAAAATGATCTGTTATGAAGCTAAAATTTTGTCTTAATGTGTCACAAATCATTTTGACTATCTCATGATTTTAATTTACTATCTTTTAATTTTTAGTAAGAATATCAAATCTTTGACTCAGTATTTCATAGTTTTGACTTCATGGGTAAAACTTAAAAATCGTCAAAATGTTGCTTATTGTCTCATCATTTTGACTTTCTAGGCCGTTTTTTTTTTTGTGGCTTCGCAATGACCAGAGCAAGCAGCGCTCTGAGAGTTTGGAATTTTTCTGGTATTTTTGTTTTGCAGCACAAAGAAAATTGTTGTTGGAGATTGAATCTTTGATTTTGTGCTGATAAATAAATGTCTCGGACCTGAATGAGTTTCTGAGTCAGTCTGCTGGTAATTTGGTGATTTTTTTCAACATGAGAAAACTAAATACTTGCAGCAAATGAGCAGCAAAAATTGCGTAATGTTTAAAATGCAAATAGACTATTTCAATTAAATACCATCCAACAGGCAGATTCGTTTAAATCTGAATCAAAACATTAACATTTAAAGTGTTCAAAGCAGGAATGTTGGTGAAGCAGTGTTGCATTTATTTATAAAGGAATACTGATAATTCTTACAGTATTACACCCACACACACACACACACCTGTCCTGACGTCTGATTACGGGGGTCCGTGTTCAACAATTTTTGTAACTTTCCCACTCTGTTGATGCAACGTTCACACCCGCTTCACACAGCGATTGATCAGCCTTTCTTTTATCATTCTTTACACAACTATTTTGACATTGTACAAATTGGTTCTGATTGTGCTTAAACCAACTCTTATACTTTAATTAAATTACATGAAAATGACACCAAAATAATCACACACACCTTTTAAAACACTGGTGACGTTTCATGTTAGATTCTTGAGATTGATTGGTGCTTCACTGTGATTGGCTCATGTGTTTCAGAGCTAAGAAACCAGTAACGTGATTGGCTCAAAAACTTTTCATCCATTTTTTTTTTTTCCCTTTTCTTAGCAGTATTGATCTTCCATAGGGAGCAGAGGAGGAGCTTTAAAAGATCAAATAAGACAGTTGATTTTTAGCGCTTCAGGGCAGCCGGATCCAACAAATTGAGCTCAACATTTCAGATCAAATAATCTAAAGTGAGCTGGTTGGCAGCCAGAGAGGAGGGGGGGAGGAGGTGGGGGGGGGTAAGTGAATAAAAAGAGAGAATAAGGTGGGCTTTCTGCTGCTTTCTCTCCCCTCAGCACATTGGTTTCTCTGTGCCCAAAGCAGAACTAAGCCTCACCAGAGCATACATTTATTTTTACGATATTTAAACAAACAAATAACAAAAATAAATCAATGTGAAACCTCGAAACCTGACCAAAGTGTGTTTAGGAGCCCCTCTGCCCTGACAGCGAGCGGGAGACCACCAATTTCTCCCGGTCAATATTTGAGGAGCTAATTTGGAGAGTTTGTCCTCTCCATTGGGGGAAAAAAAAAAGAAGGATTTAGTGAATAGTGAGTGTTTTTCTACGCGTCGGCCGTGCGTTCGCATAATGTCGCATGAGTTTACACGCACCCTTATCTGTCAGGGTTGTGGTTGACAGAGCCGACGTGTGTGTGTGTGTGTGTGTGTGTGTGTTTCAGTTGTTCCTGTTCGCTGGTCTACCTGTGGTCAGCTGTGCCAATAATGCAGCTTTGATTAGAGGCTTATCGCAGCCTCGGCACACCCTGCATCACACCCTGCATCACACCTCGCGCATGTGACTCCCACAGCAGGGCCATAAAACAAACATACCCGACGGCACCAAGCTGTGTGCTTTAAGTTCATATGCACCTGATTTATTTCTTTTTTTATTTCCATGGATTCGTTGGCTTTCAGGCTGCAGAACAGAGCAGACTTTTTTATGTCCAAAAGTGATTTGATATATGTTTAAATAAAACCTTAAATCCAGAGAGGAAACATGCAGAATCTCATCACGTGAGGTCATGAAATAAAGACTGATCATCACTGAAAGAAACAGCTCAAGACTGCAAGACTTTAAAGAGGCTTTAATCAATATTTTTCACAATAATAGCATCTCTGCAGCTCCTCTCAGCTTTACGGAGCTTTACAGTGAGTTTCAGCTCATTGTTTAGCTGTCTGGCTGCAGCTTTACTGTTTTCGGCTGCAGCAGGCAGCTGTTTTCAGAGAAGAAGCTGTAAAAAGCCACTGTACACTACCTGCTCAGCACCAAACAGCAAACAGACACAGTTAGCTGTAGACTATCTGGTGAACATAGTGGAGCATTTAGCAGCTAAAGAGCCAGATATTTCCCTCAGGAGTTGGTAGAGAGTAAAAACAGTGAATATTGGACTTACATTCACCAGGTGGACAGAAACACGACTCCAAATGAATGATAATGTCGCTCCATAACTGCTTGATGTGGAAATAAGCAACTGTTTGCTAACAAGTTCAACTTAAAAGTCGATGATGCAGCTTGTTTCTGCTGCCTCCAAGTGGCCAAAAAGATCAGTTAACGCAGGTTCAAGTTCATTGTTCAGGTCGTTTGTAGGCGTTTGTATTGTCTTCTGTTTTCTCATATAAAAATAGTGTTAAACATAGAGCGAGTGACCCGATTTCATCACATCAGGTCTTAAAATAAAACAGATCCTGGTGATTGTCACAGACAAGTTCATCGAGTGGATTTTATAGGCGGGAAAACTTATTTCCTGTGCCGATTAACTTCTGTTTCCTCACATAAAAATAGTGTTAAACACATTGAAGATCGACTGAGAGAAATACAGTGAAGAAATTCAGAGCTCAGAACGGTACACAATGTCCATTATGTAAGAACAAGCAACGCAGATACAGAATACAAATAGTTAGATATGAAACACACAGACTAGGGACACACTGTACTGAGAAGTCCACATACCAAAGAATACAAATGACCCTTGAGGACGGCCTTAAAGGGGACATATTCTGCTTTTTGTGGTTGTCTGTTGTTTATATCCTGATCTAATGTTGGATGTTAAGCAAGGTCAAAGGTGAACATATGATGAAATGCTGCCTGGGCTTCATAAAGAGCCAGTATAAGATAAATAAGGTTTTAAATCATGCAAAGATATTCCAGTACAGCCCCAGAATATAAATATAGACCTGGAAACGTGCATGACATGTCCCCTTTAAAGGTTTATTAATTATTAAGAGGGAGTCCCAACAGCGAAGGTGTGGTCCCGCTTCAGTCTGGATCAACCTGAAACACCCAACCACGTTCAGTCAGAAGATCTCAGAGAATTAGGTGAGATCTGAGGTTTTAAAAAGTCTGAGATGAAGCCAGTTACCTGCCTTAAAAAAAACATCTGTTCTACGCAGCACTTAAAGCCAATGAGTGGAGGCCATTAAAGGAGTAATGTTCACTCTCAGGAAGCCGTATGTAGAAGACTAATGGCAATTATCAGGGAATTACCAGAAATGAAAGGGTGAATAACTGTCTCCTTATAATGAGGCAGGAGGAAAGACTATTTTTGTTCCTTTGGTCATCATGAACTCACCAAGTTAATATCTAAGACTTGAGACCACAGGGACGCCACTGAAAAGAAACTCTAGCAGTCAGACATTTATTCAGACTATCTAAAGCACTTTATTTGGAGGTCAAACTGAAAGTGAGCTCACCTTATAAATGCCAGTAAGAATCAGGCGCTGCAGGAAAACAGTGTGAGCACACAGTTACAGTAAGAACAGTATTATAGGTCAGAGTTGAAGCAGGAAGTGAGTCTGTAAACTGTGGGTCATAATTTCACAGTTCATCTTTGTTCGCCTGTTGGTTTGATTCCAACCTTTCTGACTGTGCTTGTTTGACAAAGTACAAAAATAGGACTTGTGACTGAGTTTATCATAATGTATCTCTAAAATAAATTTATTGCCATTTTGTAAATTGCTGGGCAGCACTGTACCAAACATTTAACCATTCAAAATGTGTATAATGGTCAATGTCAGGCCAATTTTTTTTTTTTTTTTCTTTTTAAAGGTTCCCAAATGACAAATACTTCATATGAGTAACAGGACTGAAAGTAACAGGACTGATTTTTTTTTAGCATAGCATTAGCAAATACATGAACTGTAGCCACATGGCATCAATGCTAATAGCATGAGAACAGTTAGCACCTTCAAATGGTTTTCCAAAACTATCTTAAAAAAAAAAAAACGTAATATTTAAGAGAGGATTTAGGTAACAGGACTGAACACTGAGATTGACATTCTCACTCACACTTACAATATGATCAAAAATAGAGAAAATAGAGTGAGAGAACTTACTTTTGGCCTTCAGGAGACTCAAATGATTCTACTTCCTATTGATCATGTGACATGTGTAATGTCTCAGATTTTTAGAGGGGGGAATGTGTCAGGGTAACAGGACTGTAAGTAACAGGACTGAATTTTTAGCATAACATTAGCAAATACATGAACTGTAGTCACATGGCATCGATGCTAATAGCATGAGAACAGTTAGCACCTTCAAGTTGTTTTCCAAAACTATCTTTAAAAAAAAAAAACGTAATATCTAAGAAAGGATTTAGGTAACAGGACTGAACACTGAGATTGACATTCTCAGTCACACTTACAATATCATCAAAAATACAGAAAATAGAGTGAGAGAACTTACTTTTGTCCTTCACAAGACTCAAATGATGCTACTTCCTATTGATCATGTGACCTGTGTAATGTCCCAGGGGAGAATGTGTCAGGGTAACAGGACTGAGTGAAAACCTGGGGACTAACACATTATGAATTTTCTGATGAGAAAATGTATTTTATGTCTAAATGGGGAATAGAGTCACACAAGTTGCCTATTTGATGCTTTTTGTGTGTCATATATGATAATAAACAGAATATTTTTTTGACTTTTGGTCAAATAAAATGACACTTTTGAATATGTTAACTTAGGTTTTGGGAAATTTGCGACAATTTCTCACCATTTTCTCACATTTTATAGACAAAATGATGAATCAGTTAATAGAGAAAATAAAAAGCAGATTGATAATTGACTGATAACAAAAATAATCATTAGTTCTAGTCGTTCTTTGCAGCTTTTACGACCTGCTTTTCATCACAAAGAACATTTTAGAATTAAATCATTTTGGAGGAACAGGAGTCACTCAGGAAGGAAAGTTACTGTTTTTTTTTGTGTATGTTTGTTTGTTTTGGTGTTTTTGGGATGAATAGATTTTAATTATTTTGTCTGTTATTATTGAACTGATTTGTTTTCTGTAGTTTTTAATGTCCAGCCAGCCGGTGGAGATGTGGGGTTGACATAAAGGAAATGGACATTCTGTCGGGGGGATGAGGAGACGTTTTGTTCACTGTTGCTCCTTGACGTCTTTTCAGTTCTTCCTCCTTTAGCTAAATACAAAGATTTATAAAGAGGTCTCTCCTGTCTCTCCTGCGTCAGGCTCTTCCTCAGGTGTGCTCCGAGCAGCGGGACTCTCTGGGCTTCAGCAGCGACCTCCAGCAGCTGTACCGCGCCATCGTCGCCCACGGCAACACACGGAAACGCAAACTGTCAGAGGAAGGCGCCGTCGAGCAGGAGCAGCTCGCCACCGAGGAGCCCGACCTCACCCCCTCTTTAGGTTTGTTTCATTAGCTTGAAGTCAGAGCTTCGCAGTTTACATCTGAACATTTCAGGCTAATAAACACCGCGTGTCGTCGTCCGGCAGGTGACGGATCGATCGGCGGGGAATCAGGTGAGACGGGCAGAGAGCAGAGCCAGAACAGCCAGGCGGACGCACCTGGAGACAAGATGGCCGACAGACCGACAGCACAGCAGGTAGGAGAGGAAGAAGACGGCAGCCTGAGTCACGTTTTACTGAAGCTTTTTATGAAAAGAGTCTGAAATAAACAGCAGAGTTTGATTTTAATCAAGTTAAATGAATAATCTGTGTTCACTAGAGATGCAACTTAATCGACTGAGATAAAATTAATCATCTATTTTGATACTCGATTCATCATGTAGGTCGTTTTTTAAGCAAAAATGACAAATATTTCATGGTTTCATGCCCTCAAATTTGAGAATTAGCTGTTTTTCTTTGGTGTACATTACAGTAATGTGAATATCGATTTCTTTTTTTAAGCTTTGATGACATCACCTTGGGCATTTTTTTGTTTTTTGATGTTTTATAGAGCAAGTGATTGGTAAATTAATTGAAAAAAACGTGGTTAAATATTAAATACTACTAATAATAACAATAATTTAGATTTTATACAAAACTTTCATTAAACAGTGTTAAAAGTGACAAAATCAGACGATTTATTGATTGAAAACAGGAAATTAGATGAAACGCATTTATATAAAAGATGTTAGAGATAATAAGTAAAGAATATAAAAGACATTTCCCTCCTTCTCTGTCTTGTCGTCTACAGTCTCTCTCCGTCTCGTCCGCTCCTGCAGAGCGACCGTCCTCCAAACCAAAGAAGAAGAAAGTGGTTGGACTGTTCAGATGAGCCCGAGCAGTAGGAAACAAACACAGACCATCATTAAGAACTCTATTTTAAAAAAAAAACTTGCTTTTTTTTCCATTTGGTGAAAAATGGAAAAATGGGTTTTTATCTAAAAACGTATTTTTAAACATCGAAGCTTTTACAGTTTGAAAGACTTTAAGTGGATTTAAATAAAATCATATGTACAGATTTTAGATAAAAATGTGTCAATAAATCTGTTTTTCTATTTTTAATGATTTTTTTGATGAGATATTAGACTTAATATTAAAATATTCCATCACGCTCATGTTTCAGAAACAATATTTAAAATACGCAGCTAATGAAACAGCTTAATCAACCTTCTTCTAGTTTGTAGCAGGTTTACATACACAAGTCTGGACTTTGGGGGGTTTTTAGAGAAATCAAACAAGCTGTTGATTAAAGATTAAAGATGTAAATATAATTCTGACGGCTGTTTTCTTTTGTTATTTGCAAAATCAACGACAGAAAATGGTCAAAAAACAGCGAGACGTCCTAAAACAGCCGTAAACGTGACATGATTTGGCCTTTCTAGTGTTGAAAAACGAGTCATTTAAGACTCTTGTCCACAATAACTTTCCGCTTTTTAACATTTTTGCTCAGAAAACATTTTTGTCTTCTCATAGACATCTTTTTCTTTACATTTCTTCTGTGTTAAATCTGCAAAATCTCGTGAAAAGATGCATTGTGGAGTCACATCTCTTTGTTCCTGAGCTCAGACAGAAGGATGGAGGGAACATAATGAGCTGACGGCGGTCGATAGAGCAGCGGCCGCTCTCTCTCTCTCTCTCTCTCTCTTTTCAGAGCTCAGTGAGATGTTGACTCAAGGTGTTGCAGCATCTTGGGAATGCTATTGAAGTTTTTAGTTGAAAAGTCACTGTTTGCTTGCACGACTCCGACAGATTTCAAGTGTTTCTGTGTGACAAACGTTGCTGAAAAGCCGCTTCTTCTTCTTCTGCACGAGCAAAGATATATTCATCTTTTTTGTAAGGCTTTATATCACATTTTATGTTTGTGTTTTCCTCCTTTATTTATCTTGTGATCCTGTGAATGGACAGACCCCCTGAATCCTTTATAAAGGCCCGCTGATGGTCCTCGGACCCCGGTTTGTCCTCCATCAATGGAGGGTATGACATCAGCAGGGGGCTCAGCGGGCTCAGCGGCGGGGTGTTGGGTGTCGTGTCTCCGTTAGTGAAACCGGACCTTTCCCCTCGCTGCATTATCCACAGCTGATCTCCAGCACAATGACAGAGTCAGCCGGCTCAGTGCACGCTGCTGTATCTGTCTCTGCAGACGCCTCGTTGTCCTTTTTATCTCACAGCTGATGTTTCTTATGAATCTTCATGTTTGGATCCAAAAACCATCAATGAACTGATCTACTAACAAGTGTTGTGTGTGTATCATAGTCTGATATATCTGATTCCTGCACTGGGTGACATGTTTGGTCACGTTAGTTTGTTTAGAAACGGCTCCAAAGACTAATAACAGCATCGTGTTTTCAGTCTCCGGAGAGTAGTTCTGTGTAGCAGACGCCACCGAGCATGTTGTTACCTCTTGACTTTGTACTACGTTATAAATTTCTCAAAGAACTGCAGTGAAAATGGGTAAATATAATCTTATTAAGGCTGCAACTGTTTTCTATATTAATTGATTAGTTGTTTGGTCTTTAAAGTGTCAAAAAATGGTGAAACATGTCAATCAATGTTTCCCAAAACCTGAAATGACGACACAAAGATATTCAGTTAACTGTCCTAGAGACTAAAGAAACCAGAAACCAGAAGCTGGAATCAGAGAATTTGAACATTTTTTCTTTAAAAAAATGTCTCTAAACAATGAATCAATTAATAAAACTGGCGATTAGTTTAATAGTTGACAACTAATCGATTCATTGACTAATCATTGCAGCTCTTCATGCTGGCGTTGATACATATATAACAGCAAAACATCATGTTTGCTGTGGCAGGATTTCAGTAACCTGATGCGTTAGATGGTTTGTTACATAGAACCATCTGAGAAGTCGTCCGTGGAAACTGTTCGGAAAAGTTGCAGGAACTTTAAAAAAGTACTCGGCAGCTGATTGGATGAACCATCTGTCTGTCACCTTGCGAGGCAGCTGGACACTGATTGATCCGAACCATCGGTGCTTCGGACACAAGCGTATAACTTGAAGCCTGACAAGATGGATTCTCACATGATCTCACAAATCCAGCTGCCTCTCAAAGTTCAGAGTCTATGTGTTGTGGTTGGACCCAATAGTTCCTGGTCCATTGGGGACTTCTTGGGACAGGAACTAAATTCAGACCCTGATTCCTGTAATTTAGAAACTGTTGTTTGATGAAATAACCAGATGTCTTTGTCTGTTTTTGGCTAATGCAGTGAATTAAATACCTCATAACGAAGGTTTTTGATCAGAGCAGAAAAGACCAGAATGCAGAACAGGATCTGAAGCTGTTTGCATTAAAAACAAACAATGCAATTTAAGAGCTCTTCATGTATCAGCAGTGCTCTCTGTCTGCATGTGTAAAGTTCAAGGCCGCTCTCTGTCAGGTTGTTAAAGGGAGTTCTGGGAAATGTAGGAAACCACTGAGAGTCACTGAGGTTGAAAAAGTTCAGAGAAACTAGTAAATTTCAACACTTTACCACCAAATACTCATTATAATCATGTTTTGAACTTCCAAACTGGGCTCCTGAGCCCTTGAGAGGGTCCTTGGGAGTTTCCCGGGAACATGAGGGCTAGTTTAATGTCAGTAAAAGGTGTCTGCACAGTGAGAGAGCGGATAAAGGTGTGTTCACGGTCAGGAGTTCATTACTTCCTCACCTACAGCTCAGACTTTTACGTCATTCTGTACCTAGTCTGAAATCTTTAAGGGAGGGGTGAGAACGTTTCGGAGCGCAGGTCTGAATGCGCGCACCTGCGCTCCTGCTCCCGCGTCTTGACTTGAAGACGAGGGTCCAAAGGGACAGAGTGAGCACGCGCCAGCCCTGACAGTCTCGTGGCACGGTGTTTGTGTGTCCTTTTGGCTGAAACACCGGCTTGACAATAAACAGATGAAGGCGGCCGCGGGGCCTGTGCCACCCCGGTGGGAGGAGAGGACGGAGCAGAGGGCAGGTCCAGCAGGGCGCGGTCTTCTTCTTCTCCCGCGGCACCTCATCTATACTGTAGTAGGATCTCTTCCATTTCCATTTCTGCCAACAGCCCTGCGCCACAGGGACGCATTGAGAAAAAACCCGAGAGGCAGAAACCGCTGCGGGGACACCCTTTGACCGCCGTGCCCAAAAGGCGCAGCCAGCCTACGCACCGCGCGCCTCTGTGTCTGTCTGAAGCCCGTTTCTCACAGCTCCGACACAGAGAGGCAGCTTTGAACCTGCCTGCCAAGATAAACTCACCTCGCCTATTTATGCCCCTGCCTCTGCGTGCACTCGGGACAGGAGAGTGTCAGCAGCTCAGAGGACAGGTTCAGGTCGTTCCAGCTCGTCTCCAGCGGCGCACTGGCCACTTTTACGCGCCGGGAATGGCGACTTTTGGGGACTCGGGGATGAGTCCTGCTCCGTTACCTCCACTCTAAAATTATAAAGGGGAGCCCACGCGGGGGGGAGGCACATCAAAGAAATACAGCGGTGACATTTTGGCCACCCGCCCGGGGGTTACACACCGGCCCCGGGGTGGAATGCTGCTCCCGACGCTGGTGACGTGCCTCGCCGGGTGCGCCTTTCTCCTCTCGCCGGTCAGCGAGGGCTGCGGGCCGGGTAGAGGCTATGGCAAGAGGCGGTCACCGAGGAAGCTCGCGCCGCTCGCCTACAAGCAGTTCAGCCCCAACGTGGCCGAGAAGACTTTAGGGGCCAGCGGGAGATACGAAGGGAAAATAACCCGGAACTCTGAGCGCTTCAAGGAGCTCACCCCGAACTACAACCCCGACATCATCTTCAAGGATGAGGAGAACACAGGTGCAGACCGCATGATGACACAGGTAACCCTCCCGGCTACCGTAGTGCCCTTTAGCCTGGTCTGTAAGCATTCAGTGCATTACTTTGCGCACTTTGCCCTGTCTTTAAACTCGTGGACGTTGTTATCTTTATCCTCATTTCTTGTTGACTCAAGGCTCGTCACTGCAAAATTACTGCAATCTGTCTTAACAACCCAATCCGTGTTTATCTTGTGTCTCCTAAGTTCATTTTAAATCAGATGAGACATATTGTTTTCAAAGCTGTTCAAGAGCAACACGTGTTTTTACCGAAAGTCACAGCAGCAGCAGCCTCTCTGGAAGTTTATTTCTTTTAATAAAACTATTTTCCTGAGATGAAAATAGTTTTAAGGTGGATATTTTTTGCTGCTCTTTTGGGAAACTCTGATTACAAAATCTTTCTGTTTGCACAACTCATTCTTCAGTCTTGTTCCAGAAAAACTTTGCAGCAGCTTTAACACAGTTGAGTTTGTGTGTGTGTGAATTGTGTAGGTGACCAGTTTTGAATCACAGCTCTTCTGCTCCAGTTTCAGAGGTTCACTGTGGGCAGCTCGTGCGTAAAAGAGGGCAACCCCGTCTAAAAATGTATGGAAAAGCGGTCGCTCTTAATTAAAACACTATGTCCTCTGTTTTACATCATGTTTTTTGGTGGAAAAACAGCCAAAAGTCGTATTTGGTTAGAGCCCGGGTCAAGCGTGTACTGATGTTTACCGTTTTCGTTTTTAGCCCGACTGGCCAGAGTTAACAGTCGCCTTTTGGACTGTCAAAAATTTTTACGACACCGTCATTGATGTGGCCCCGGGTGGAATTTATTTGACTCCCAATTTCCCCAGGAATAAAGTATTTATATCTGGCTCTTGTGACCGCGGGCTTCCTCTCCGAGCTGCAGCGTTTATGTCCACAGACCCACGTGGGGAATGAAAGCGCGCATTCCCGTCTGGAGCTGTCACCTCGCTGCGCGCACTGCAAGAAATATCCACCCGGGGAAGAGAGTCACTGGAGCTTAGGGGCTGAGTGTGAAATAGAGCAGATAAATGTGTTTTTTAAAGCGTGAGGCAGAATCTGCAAGAGTGGATGAGTTGATTTTAAACAGACTTTTAATGCGAATAAACCTTCCGAGATCGAGTAAGTTTATCCAAATGTAGTGTTTCTGCTTTACTTTAAGATGTGCTTCTGTGAGACAGTTCCTGCAAAAAAAGTGCAACCAAATAAATAAAAGAGAGATTTCAGTTAAGCTGCACATTATGAAAGAAAGAGGATGCTCATGAGTCTTTAAAAAAAACCCTCCCTAGACTGACATTTTTTGCAGCGCGCACCCCCGAGCCGCTGCGCGTCAACGGCGCTGACCTGCACACAATTTATGGGCTCCAAGCCGCAGCAGACAGCCTCCTGTTTGTCTTTTACTATTCCGTGTTACTTTTTGTTTGTTTTCGCAGCACACATGTGCAAAAATAACCCACTTCACTTGTGATGAAGCCTTAATTATACCGGGTTTTTTTTTTCTGCCTCTTGAGTTTTTATTCGCTTTTTCCTGGGCGCTCCGCTGCTGCATACAGACGCGACTGTTCAGGGGAGAAGCCACACTGCAAAAAGAGTCATTTTGTCACATTTAGCTATTAGTAGATATGTTTTCTTTTCAAAGCACATGTTAAATTGCAAAATTATTTCACTTATTTCCATTACATGTTCTCTCATTTCAGGGATTTCGTGCAGACATTGATGCGTATCGCTCCAAAAAGGCAGATTTAATTCAAGAAAATCCTTTAAAAAATGAGCTCATTGAATTGGAAACAAGGGAAGTAATCTTTAGCCTTTTCTTTTTTGTAGATTTTTTGTCCCCTCATCTCAAGAACACAAGACTATTAGACGCCACATGTGACTAAATGGCCTGTTCAGAGGGACATTTTTTGCAGCGCGGAGGTGTGCATAGGCGCATGTTGTCAGCCTGTGCGTCCAATGTTTGTGCAGCCCAGCGGTTTAGTGCTAAAACCGCTCCTACAGAAACCCCCGTCGATCTGTACACCTTGAAAGGAAAACCAACAAAATCTATCGTCTGATTTATGAAGTCCAGCTCGTTGCTCTCGACCGCACAGAGAAAACACGAGACGTTCAGATCCACACTGAACACTGTGAAAAGGCATCTGTGGCCACCGAGCCACGAGCTATTCTTATCACAGCCAACATGGAAAAAGACATTTATAGGGTTTAATCCCAGTTTTCACCCTTAATAGACTGAGATTCATGCAGCGCTGCATCACTGAGAGAAGCTTTCAGAGGCTGCGAGCTGCTGATTGAGCCAAATCAGAGCAGTTAGACACTTTAAAAGTTTAGATTTTGACCTTTTTTGAATACAAGATGTTTCATATCTGACGGTGTAGGAGTTCACACTTTTTAATTCTTACATTGCAGGCCAGTTAAACGGTCCTAATGGACATTTTAGGAAAGAAAAATGCATCATTCCTGCAAGTTAGATGAAGTACAGGGGGGTAAAGTTAAAAATAAGCAAAACTAATGAAGAAAATAACTTTTTTTTTTTAAAGTATTACTAAAATTGCAGCCTCGTTCTAGTCAACACACTTTTCCTTCATTCATTTAGAGGTCAGTGTTGTTATAAGTCTCATCCTTTTAAAGCTTCATCCAAATCCAGCAAGTAAAGGTTGAGATATGGTGACAAAACTACAAAATTTCAACTTTATTTATATATATTATATATTGTATATTATATATTGGACCAGTCTTGAAATGTCTTGACCTTTTAAAAAAGAAAAACAGCACCCTCTTCAGGTCATTATTTGCCATTTTTAATAATAAATTCTTCTCTTGTGGAAAATTGGACAAGATACAAGCTTTATACAGCCCAGGTTTATCTATCAGACAGATCTGCTGCTTAGAGAAACAATCAGTTTTTGTAGTTTGGATTAACAATGGTGTTCATTCATTGATTCAAAGTTACACCACCACACCCATGAAAAACAGAAATATACGGTCATAAAAATGACGACAAACTTGGATGAGATTGACACAGTTGTACAAGTCGAAGGAGAAGTTCTCAGGTGTTTTATATGAACAGAGAAAGAGGTTTTCATTCCTCCTGTTCATACTGGCTGTTCAAAGATCCTCGTTTTGTGCTAAAAATGCATTTAAAAGTTAATGTGAAGCTTCTATTCAGCTTCAGCAGTCTGAGTTAGTCATATCAAGTGGATATCTGACACATTTACAGTCTTTTTTAGCATCTTTGTGTTTCCCTGTTGAGCTGCAGGTGGAAGTATAGTAACAAAAAGAGGGACTTTAACACTAAAAAGACTGTAACGTTGAAAGATATCTACTTGATTTAGCTTCATATTAGCTTCAGATAAACTTTTAAATACATTCTTGCACAGAAGGAGGACTGTGGATTCATCACTTACATTATAAGGTCAGTATGAACAGGAGGAATGATTACAGCAAGAAAAACATGAAAAGTTACTGGTTGAGTAAAAAATGTTTAAATAAATAATGTAACTCAACATTAGACATTTGACACATTGAGTTTGGAGTCTTCTGTGTGTTCCTCAGAGATTATTGGTGTCTTTTTCGTTGCTGAAAGACTATTTATAAATGTTTGGTGTGATGGGTGGAGCCGAACATGTAGCCCCTCCCTGAGAAAAAAATCAGACCAGGTGTGTGTTAGAGGTCACCTGACATGTTCTGACGCCCTCGGCCGCTTTAACAATGCGGCCTGGGTGTCGATTTGATAAACGAGGCAGACAGGAGGATTTATTAGCGTTATTTAGAGCAGGAGGGAGTTTACGAGTCCCTCAATAGGCCCTCTCACCTTCTGTTTGCTCACCCTGACCAGACTCCAGGTTTAGAGGGACGCTGAGGACCTCTTGTTCAGGTAGCAGTCCCCCCCCCCCCCGCCCCCCCTCACCCACTCACCCCTCCATCCATCCTTAACATAGCCTCCCGGCTCCCTTCGCTCACCACAGAGAGCAAACATGAGGCCGAGCTGGGACAGCAGGGGTGCATTGTGGGAAGGCTGGAGCCACAGAGGGGTGACGGGGGTTTGGTGAGGTTCATGGGTGCAGGCAGAATGAGTCTTTGTAAAGAGCTCAGGCTTCCTCTGATTGGTCGGGTTTAAACCTCCACGTCATCAAGATTTGAGACGCACAGCAGGAAGGAGTTCAAGGGTCAGAGAGAGGAGCGTCATGTGACAGGAAGAAGAGCTGAGGGAGAGAGACTGAAGGATTACTTTGCTTTTGGAAGAGATTTATATATATTTTTGGAAACTATGTTGAGCAAAAATCAGAAAACAGCCAAAATAGATGCATAAAGTTCTGTGTTTGAATAGAAAAAATAAAGTTTCAATGAAAGTTTTGATGGAACAAACACTGAGAGATCCAAAAACACTGAGTCCTACATTTCCCATAATGCAACTCAATAGCATATTTTAATTAAACTCTCTTTGCCTGTATAGCATCTGTATATATACAGTATATAAAATATGTAGACAACCTCAACTGACTTCTGAATGTACGGCACTGCTGCATTTTTTACATTTTTATTTTATTGTTGTTGTTTTTCAGTTATTTCTTCTTTTTAAGCAATTAATTCATATTTTGAATAAACAAAACACATTTTGATAATTAATAATGTATTCAACCATAATAGATGTATAAATAAACAAGTTCTGAGTTTGAATTCAAAAAGTAAAGTTTTAAATGAAGTGCTTGTGGCAGAATAAAATGTTTTTACCCCCTAAAACACTAGATCATACATTTCCCATGATGCAATTGGATAGCATGTTTTCACTGGACCTTCCTTGCCTGGTAAACGTCCACATCTCTCAAACTAAGGCAGCTTTCTGTTATTATTATTATTATTATTATTATTATTATAATTATTATTATTATTATTATGTAGCTGTTGAATATACTAAACCAACATTTAAACCTACTTTTATGTAACAAAGATGGATTTCTTTGCAGCTGGTGCTCTTAAACTTCCATAGATTGATGCTGAATGGGATAAAATTCTGGTGGAAAGCCTGAAACTAGAAGATAATTACATGTTCAACTATCATTTGGTAGCAATATGCAGCTGTCCACATACTTTTGGCCATATAGTGTATGTTTACATGCTGTATATGGACATGTATTTAGAGCTGTTTATCATATTTACATTCATTCCAAAATTCAAATTAACAATAAGTCCTGTTCTCTCGTCTTCATCAGCGCTGCAAAGACAAGCTGAACTCTTTGGCCATTTCGGTGATGAACCTGTGGCCCGGGGTCCGGCTGCGGGTCACCGAGGGCTGGGACGAGGACGGCCATCACTCGGAGGAGTCGCTGCACTACGAGGGCCGGGCGGTGGACATCACCACCTCGGACCGGGACAGGAACAAGTACGCCATGCTGGCTCGACTGGCGGTGGAGGCCGGGTTCGACTGGGTCTACTATGAGTCCAAGGCCCACATCCACTGCAGCGTCAAGTCAGGTGAGGGACCACAGCGGCTGAAAACTGCACTACTGCTGAATGCAATTTCATAAATAACAAGATTTAGCTTTTTTTTTTTTTTTTTTGTTAAGGGAGAGCATGCAGAGAAAGCAAAACATGCGCCCTGTTCTTTTCATGCATCTGCTTTCTCTGAAAAATTTATATTCTTCTAATTTGCAGAATAGAAGAATACATTAGGCTTTCTGGGAAATGTTTTTAATGAAGGTAGAACTGGTGCACACCAAACTCTAATATTAAGTTTAAGCCACAAAAACATTTTTTTTAAGTCCCCTTATTCAGCATTAATACTCACTATATAAACAGTTAATAAACCATTTATAACACACTATAAGTGAAGTGTTTGCTGCCGGATAAACATATGAAATGAAAGCTGTTCCTAAAAGAAGTTATATATCATATCTGCTTATAACTACAAGATCTATTACAGCGGCTTATATTCAGAAACATTTAACGTTTTGTAGAAGAACATGTTAATATTCCATAAAATAGTGGTAAAAGTGGTATTGATTGTTAAACTCAGGCACTAGTTTCAAAAAATTTTGAACAATACCCAGCCCTACAAGTAGCATGTAAATTTAGCTGTATTTAAAAATAAATAAATAAATAAATAAATGAATGTCTAACAGTAAGAGAAGCATAAATTACTCAACGCTGCCACAAAGATGCATTTTCCTATCTGATATTCAAACACTGACAGAAATTTGACGACAGCATTTGGAAGAAACTGCTTCCGCTGCCATTTCCTTTTCCGTTCTAACAGTTTTGGTTTCACTCCTCTTCTATCCCTGACCGCCAGCTAACTCTCTTCCTGCTTGCATCTTATGGGCGCTTGCTGGCTCTTATATTTTTCTGTCATCTTCATCTCTCTCATCTGCCACTCACCCCCCCCCCATGTTCCCTGAGTCAGGCCATGTTCTGCATCACATCTGAAACGTTGCCTCTGTGAGCTGTTAACGGCTTTCTCGCTTTACTCACACAGATGCAGGCTCAGTGGTACTTTATACAACCACTGTCAGGTGATTTAAGAAGCTATAAAGCCTGTATATTGTGCACAACGCAACAAAAACTTGAACATAATGGTTATTGTAAATGACTCTACAGAGAAGATTAGCATTTATGAGCTAACTCGTTAAATAATTTGAAATGTGAGGAATGATGAGTCAAAATTATGAAAAGAAATAGTGATATAGGTCAAAATATGAATTTGCTAGGCCAGAATTATGAGATTTAGTAAGTAAAAATTATCAGATATTAAAGATATTAAAGAAAAATTAGGATTTTCTTTTTGAAAATTATAAGATACTAAGTAAATTTTTTGAAGTTACAATTTTGACATAATACACAGAAAACTACAGGATGCCAAATCAAAAATTTTGACTCATGGCATCAAAATTGTGGAGTCAAATTATGGACTTGCTAGGCCACAATTATGAGATTTGGTAAGTAAACATGATCAGATATTAAAGAAAAATGGGGACAATAGACTAAAATTACAACTTTTATTTTTGAAAATTATGAGATACTCAGTAAATTGTGACTTTTGAAGTTACATTCTTGAGATAATACATAGAAATTCCAATTTACTAAGTCAAACATTTTATCTGATTACATCAAAAATTTTGCTTTTTAAGTCAAAATTGACATGTCACATGAATTATACTTGGTAAACCAGAATTATGTTATTATAAGTCAGATTTTAAAGAAAAATTATGACTTATTTTTGAAAATTACGAGATACTTTGCAAAATTTTTTAAGTAAAATTTTTGACATATATCAAAACAACATACTAAGTTAAAAATTTTGACTCATGACATCAAATTTATGACTTTTTAAGTTAAAATTGTGACAAGTCACACTCGCTAAACCAGAATTATTAGTTTAATTGAAATGATAAGTAGAAAAAAATCTAATAAAATGTATACTCCAGATTAGATACTGACTGCCTATTGAGATGTTTCTTTTCTCTTGTGGTATCCAATCAGCTGCTGAGCTCTGCAGACATTTTGCTGGTGCTATAAAAGTGGTCAGGACGTAACACATTCTCATCAAGGTTCAACATATTCAACAGAGCATCTGTGCATAACAACATATAGTGTGTTTTGGGAAAATGTGCAGTTAGCATGAAAAGTAACACAAGTGTGCCACCCAAAATGTGCTGAAAGTCACACATGCTTGTAAAAATGCATCAGAGTTTAAACCCCCTCCGACACATTTTACACTGAGTGGTAACTGAGATTTTCCTTTTTCCTACTGTATCTCTCTTTTCCCTTCCTTCTTCTTCCTCTCCTTCCCTCCCAGATCGGGTTGCGAGGGCCCAGTCCTTGACTTGATCAGACGGGCAACCAATCAAGTTGGTATTTTTTTCATGTTTTTGATTTCTCCTCTTTTTCCCCTGTTTTTTTCCTCAAAGTTCCTCAAAACAAGACAAGGAAAAGAAATCAGTCTCGGGAAGACAAATCCAGCCAGCTGAGGAAAAGAAAAGATTGAGTTGTAACTGAGGAGCTCTCCAACAACAAATCCCCCAAATCCTTCTTAAAGGCACTTAACGGGGGGCAGCTGAGCAAGAGGAAGTAACCACTAGGGGGCAGCAGGACCGCTGTAGATGAAGGACTGGACTGAAAAAAGGGGGGACACATGAGAAAAGGAGGAAACACGGGGATTAATGGAGTTTATTAACACTCAACACTTTCACCTCAGACTTCAGCTGCTTCAGATGAACAAGATGAGAATTATTTCTGTGGTCGATCCAGGAAGAGAGTTAGGAAGGTAATATCTTTTGTTCCATAGTGACATAATATGGGAAACTAATGTTATTTAAAAACTATTTATGGCAGTTTTTGTCTGATAATGGAGGAGCAGTGTCTGTATGATGAAGCATATGGTTCAGGATTAGGAGTTAGGATTAGATCATGCTCATGAGGAAGATTTTAAATCCATTGTTCTCTCAAAGGCAACGTGGAAAAGACGATTCATGAGATGCTGCATCACTTTCAGAAAACCCCGAGTTTATTTGTATCTATTTATTTAACCAGGAAGATACTTTATCTTTTTTTACAAGATAGACAAAGACAGAAAATTACACTGAAGAGTAGTTAGATTATGATAACATGACTACATTTCACAACATGCGAAGGGGAAGTAGCGTTTCTGCTGGTGGTCGGGCCTGGAGCCAAATTTGGATGTCAAGTTAAAAAATTGTGCCTACAGCATTCAAGGTGTAATTTTTTTTTTTTTTAAAGTATATAAAATTTTATGAATATTCTGTTGTAAAAAAAATAGGTAGCCAGGCAGTGTGGGGAAAAAACAATTTGTGTGCACAAAGTAGTAAATCATGTTCTCACATTTATAATTTGTATTCTCAAATAAATATTTCTTATTAAAAAACTAATTAACACAAGAGAATGTTAAAAAGTGTTGTTAATATTTTATGTCAAAGATAATAAAGCAGGCTAATTCCAAAGTATATCTAGGTATCTCCATCCAAAATCAGTTTAAATTGCATTAAATCCAAGAGTGACAAGTCAAATTTATGATTTTATGTCAAAATTATTAAACTTTTGAGGTCAAAATTGTGATATAAGTCAAAATATGGACTCGCTAGGTCAGAATTTTGAGATTTAAAGTAAAATCAATGACATGTCAAAGAAAATTGTGATAATAGGTCAAATTTATGACTATAAAATTATAAGATTTAAGTAATAATTTTGAGATAATACATCAAAATTGCAAAATTTGACTGATGAAATCAAAATCGTGACATAAGTCAAAATTATACTTGCTAATCCAAAATTTGTACTTATTACGTATAATATAATAAAATGTACACCTGACAAATTCGGGCTCTGTTATAAAAAAATATTTAAAAAATATACAAAATACATATAATTATATAAAAATCTAATAAATTAATGTACACAATAAATAATTTACAAAAAACATATATAAATTGAATTGAGTAATTTTATAATTATACTGTCAATTTATGTAAAAAGTCATAAATGTTTAATTATATCATGATTATATTTGTATAATGTAAACTCTTTTTACATTTTACAAATTCACATTTTTCGTCACACTGAAACTGAAAATTCGGTTCAATGTTAAACCTTGAAGAGATCTTTTAAAGCTGTGTTGCTGTCGGTTTGTCAGATGATTAACCTGCTGGCTGGTTTTCCTGCTCTGCTCCTTCCTCCTTCAGGTGACTTATCTTATCACCTGGCCTTGGCTTTCCTACCTTCCCCAAATATTTATCCCCAGATAGACTTGAGACAGTCCTCAAGAGTCACTTTCAAGTGCCTGGACGCATTGTCACGTACATAATCCTGCCCGGACACTCGTGTACACACACATGCAGGGTTGAAAAACAGGAGCTTTTATCTGGCAGCTCGGTTATTGTTCTTTTATGTCGAGTGTGGGAAAGAAAAAAAGTCAATATTTAGTTTAAGGGAGTTGGAAAGATTTATTGTGTGGCCAAGCTTTTAGTATGGAGGTCCATTTCTGCCAGAAAAATATAAGAAGAAATGTAAGGAACGGCAAATATTAAAAGACTCAATGTAGGTTAAAATTCTGAGATAGCAAGTCTATATTCTGACTTTTTACAGTAAAAATTAGATAGTAAATTCAAATTTTAACACATAAATAAAAATTATGATTAAAAATTCAATATTTATCATTTTATTTCAAATTATGAGCCAAAATTTTGACTTTTCAATTCATAATAAGTTTATTTTTTTACCTTTTTAGTCAAAAGAGACTTGAGAGAGCAAATCAAAAATGTATACGTACAAATTGTGACATTCTAGGTCAGAGTTATGAAATATTTTGAGATAGTAAGTCAAAATGATGAGTTATTAAGCCAGTATTATTAAATTTCGTACGTTTTTATTAAGCTATTAAGTCTAAATATAAGATATTAAATAAAAATTTTGACTTTCAAAATTATAAGATTAAGTCAAAATGATTATTTATGACAATTTCATAAATTTAACTGTAATTATCTCATAGTTTTGACCAACTACTCAAAGATAGAGAATAGTATCCATAATTTTGAATTAAAACAGCATCATTTGAAATTGTATCTTATAATTATGATTCATTGTTTCTGTCTTTCCTAACTTTTAATTGTTTACGTGTTATTTTTCTGGCAGGTTTGGGCTTCTATACTTCACGAATATTTACATCTTTTAAAATCTTCTTGTGTCTCTTGTTTGTCTTTCAGATCACTCAGTGGCAGCCAAGTCTGGAGGCTGTTTCCCCGGCGAGGCGCTGGTCAGTCTGGAGGACGGCCATCAGAAGTTCATCCGTGACCTGCGACCTGGCGAGCGAGTCCTGACCTCATCTGGCAGCGACGGCAGCGGTGAGCTGGTATACGATGAAGTCGTGACCTTCCTGGACCGCGACCCAGTGACCCAGAAGCTCTTCTACACCCTCCAGACAGAAGCTGGCGCCCACCTCTCGCTGACCGCCGCCCATCTGCTGTTTGTATCCGAGGGTAACTGCTCAGAAGGGGTGCCGGCCCGTGGCGCCCTGAGGACTGTGTACGCCAGCGACGCCCAGCCGGGACAGTGTGTCCTGGTGGTGGAGGGTAACGCAGGACAGAGTTACAGCGAGGGGCATCTGTCTCGGATTACCCGGGTCACTGTGAGGGAGAGCAGGGGGGCATTTGCACCTTTAACCAAGCGGGGGACGCTGGTGGTGGACGGCGTGGTGGCATCCTGCTACGCGGTGGTGGACCAGCAATCCCTTGCTCACTGGGCCTTCTCGCCGCTCAGACTGATGCACAGCTGGACCAGCGCCGTCGGGTACCAAGAGGACGGGGTCCACTGGTACTCACGGCTTTTACACTGGCTGGGGGGGATGCTGCTGGACTCAGGACGCTTCCACCCGCTGGGCGTGGCTCAGGCCGACAGGTGAGGACAGAAACTCAACCCCCCTCACCTTGTGACTTGGATGTACCCCAAATACACGCCTGCTCTGACATCATCAGAGCTGTACGGGACCATGATGGACCACCTGACGAAATGCTGCTAAGGCCTCATGGGAGTTTTTCAACTGGAAAAACAGGGAAAAAGAAGAATAAGAAGCTGTGAACTGACACAGACAAATTCTCCCAAAACACAGACAGCAAATACGAGCACTCAGAGTCAGAAAGACCACAAAGAAGTGCACAAACAGACTTTTTATAACACTTGTATCCTTAAAACACTATGAAACAAAAATCCCTTAAAATACTCTTAAATAATCTGTAATTTACTCCTGAAAACACTGAACCAGACACCTCAATCATGTATCAAGGTGTTTGGTTTAGAGGTGTAAGTTAAAACCCATCATTAATTGTAGGGGCTACATCACTTTCCCCTTCATTTACACATAAATGAAGGTTTGGATCTGGGTTCACATTTGGGTTTAAGGTTGCAAATGAATTAACATTTGAAGGGATTCTTATTCAGTATTCAAGTATTTAATATGTTGACCTCATGCTTGGGGTTCATCAGGAGATAAATAACCAGATTATAATATATTTAGGGCTTTTAATGGGGTTTCCTCACTGCATTAAAGGGTTAAAAACACTTCACACAATGACATGAAAGCCATCTGTGAAATTTCACCATAAGCGAATAATTAAGGCACTTCTAAAGTATAAAATAAAGGATGGCTTTCATGTTATTTGATTAGTTTTAAAGGGTTTTAACCCCCTAAAAAGCTTCTAAACCATGCAGATAATCCATTAAAATCCATTAATTTACCCGAAATATGGTGCAAACCTATAAAACACCTGAATACTGAATGAGAATCCCTTAAAATATCATTATTTTGCACTTCCTAAACCAAAATCTCAACCTTAATAATACATTAATCTGATCTGTCAAATACTTTAAATGTCTGTGTAAAAGTCTCTAATCACAATACGTTAATTGATCTATAATCATCCCTTAAAATCTCGTATAAAACACCTCAGTTTCATCACTATTAAATGGTAAATTAATGGTATTTCAAGGTAAAAATTTAAGGGATTCGGTTTCATAGTGAAATGGGGTTTTGTGCTCGAGTTGTATGTAACTTTTACTGCTTAATACAGAAATTTTTAGGACGAATGATAGTTGATATTTAAGTGTTGTTTGTTTACAGAAATCCAATAATGTTTATGAAGTTATTGTGGGTGAAGAGATATGAAAAGATCTATTTTTTAAATTAAATTATATGGAAATGAGCTGTGTGTGTGTGTGTCGTTTCATTTCATGTGTATGTTGCTGATCAAGGTGTGCGTGACTTACCTGGCGTGAACGCGCCTTTACTGACACCTACCGGCTTTGTGTTGACAAAGCACGCGCACCCTGTTTTCCTGTCTGTCATTATATATCCGCAGCTGATGAATGCGCGCGTCTCCAGCGGGGATCAGGACTGATTTAGCCCTCACATCTGACTGGAAAGCGCTCCGTGTGCATAAATAGTTCCGTGCGTAAAAAGCAGCGACACACCAGTTGCATGTATGCAACAGTTGTCGGCTAATAATAACAACAGGGACGCTTCTGCTGCGCCTTTAAGAGCATGAGAAGGAAACCTAATATCTCTCCATATCCAGCTCAAGGCTCCATCAATTAAGAGTGAGAGCCGAGAACCGGACGATATCCGCATCTGCGCGTCTGCTCTTCGTCCAAACTCCACCTGCTTTTTGTTGTTTGTTTTTTTTGTTTTGTTACGCATAAACCGGATTAAATTACGCATTGCACCTTTAAGAAGTTGTCACCGGGATTAGAGTTACGCGCAGCGAGCCAAGTCGCCCTCCGGAGTGGGTTTTACGCACCGGAGGCTCTCTCTCCTTCACCTTCCTCTCCCCCCCCCTCCACCACCACCCCTCCTCCTCCTCCTCCTCCTCCTCCTCCTCTCTCTCGACGACATTTCTCCCCTCCGTCCTCTCCTCTTCGTCGCTGGTCCTGACACCGCCGGGGAGCCCTGCACACCGCGCAGACATGGCCGAGATAGGGAAAGGGGTCACCGCCGGGAAACTGGCCATCAACGTCCAGAAGAGGCTCACCAGAGCGCAGGAGAAGGTACGGAGCGAAGTTTTCATTCAGCTTGATCAGCTCGCATGGCAGCGGGACACCGTGTCCTCCTCTGTCACTGTGAAACCCAATCCCTTAACTTTTCACCTAGACATGACACTAGAACACATGAAGACGTTTTAATGGCTTTTATTCATAGTTTTAAGGAGTAAAAATCCCCTTAAAATGTAGATTAACATTTACCTGAACTCCAAATGTGAGGTCTGTAACATTTAACATCCCTTAAATAAAATCCCCTTTAGAAACGTTAAATTGATCATTAAGGGATATTGAATACATGTGTAACCAAGAAGAAAGTCTCACTAATTAATTGCTCTTTTTAATGGACTTTTATGCACAATTTAAAATCTCCTTAAAATTAACCAACCAGCACAAACTTCTACCCTCAAAGATTCATTTTTGCCCCTTAAATTCTACTTTTTCAGCTTTAAATGAATTAATTGACCTCTCTCAGGACACTTTAATCTAAACTGAGGCGTTCAGGGGTAAATTAAAGATGAATTAATTGTATTTTAAGGGATTCTTGTATCATAGTTTGATATCAGACTCAGTGTGAAGCTGAAGTGTCCTTGAGCAAGACGCCGAACCTGCAACCAGCTGCCGGTTTGTGTCTGAGTGTTTCCACTGGAGGGCGACAAGTAGAGCCTCCATATCATATGTTTTACTGCTTCTTAATACTTCTGTAGCATCTAAAGTCAGAGAACAAGTCCTCAAATCCATCTAAAAATACTCAGTTTCAAGTATTATTATCAAAAGTGAAAGTACTGTTTGATTTGGCTGCTGGGTGAAAACCGCGTTGCCATTTTTGTCTTCAGATCATTTTCGGAAGCAAAGGAAAGAAGGTGAAGTAGCTCCTCTGTGTTTTCTACTGAATGTATTAACTTCTAAAATACTGCAAGAAAAAAGTCCTGAAATCCATTGAAATAGTCAAAAGTCCTGTTTTTTTTAAAGTTTCAAAGCGTATCCACCGCTAAAGTATACATATTGAAGAAGAGTCGAGTTTAATTTGGCTGCTGTGTGAAAACCATGTCTCCATTTTTGGGTGATTTTTTTATGATTTCTGGTCAGTCTGGGAAGCAAAGGAAAGTAAAGTTTTAACTATTAACTACAATACTGCAAGAAAACGTCCTCAAATCCATCAAAATATTCAATTTCATGTCAAAATCCTGCTTTCAACTTTCAAACTTTTACTTAGATTATTGTTAAATTATACCAGCAGGTGTCCAAAGTAAATATATGTGAAATCCTCATACAGTTGAGACTATTTTTATGCTTTCAAAACAGTCGGAGAAGCAGAGGAAGGAAAGCAAGAAATAAAGGAGAAAGAACAGGAGAAAACGCTGCAGATAATGTGTGAAATACAGCTTGTTATTGAGCTGAAATGAGGTTTTTTCTCTGATTACAACCGTCTTTATGCCACTTTAAAAGAAGACTCTTTATTTGCAAACTAACCTGTGAGTTTAAGAGTGTAAATGTAGGACAGCATGCAGTATTTGAGTATGAAAGGAGCCCTAAAAATGACCAAATGCAACCTGATCGAGCGTGTGCGTCCAGCTCTCTGCGACTGAGTTATTATTGTCTGTCCTAATCACTCTTGTTGCTTAAGCCTGCCGAGGTTTTACCCTCTAATCACCTCACGCTGTCAGTCAGTCGTCTGCTGAGTCTCTGGCAGTTAAATTATATATTTATTGTTTTTAGTTCGCTTGTCTTTGTGCTGTGTGGTCAGAAAGACACGTGGCTGTTTATGGAGCCTTGACAGGCAGCAGGGATCAAACTGGTAACTCTAACCCTCCTCTTCCTCGACACTCCTCAGATGAATATCAGCTCCTGGTGGCAGCTGCACATATTCAACTGCTTCATTTCAAAACAACTACAGTGTATTAGACGTTCAGACTCACCAGCGGGCGTCTTTTTCCTCCAGAATCTCCTTCTTTTCAAGTCATTTTATACTTTTATTTAGTTGTTATAGAGGCTTTAATCGATATTTTTCACAATAACGATGCATGAAATGACAATGTGTAGTGTGTTGGAGTGTTTTTAAGGTAAAAAAACAGCTAAATTTAGTCCAGAATTAGATAAAAAATTGCATTTTCCACCAGAATTACATAATACTTAATTATGTAGGGAGATACAATTAACAGAAAATGTGATTTAATATGTAAATAGACAAATAAAATGTTAAAATTGTGATTTTTCTTAAATATTCTTAAAGTTATAAAGAGTTTGGTTGGTGACTGGACTTCGGCTCTTTCATGAATGTTAATCTTGAGGAAATCCATCTGTATAGATTGTGGAGAAGTTTGATTTTAACACAGAAAATAATTAACACCCATTAAAAGCAGCATTTTGATTTTTCTTCTTTGTTTACTATCTAAGACTTCAGGAAGCTTCACCGACTGTTGTTTAGCCAGAAATAGTTCCAGCACGTAACTCACAAATTGTTGTTTTAGATTAAACAAAGACGAAGGTGACAAGACGAGACAAGAAGGTGTTAATCAGTGATTTTTAGAGGTGTTAGTAGGTGTATTTTTAAACTGTGGACAGAGCTAGGCTAGCTGTTTCCCCCTGCTTCCAGTCTTTATGCTAAGCTAGCTAAGCTAAGCTAAGCTAAGCTAACCACGTGCTGTCTCCGTCTTCTTCTTTCACTCTGACTATTCCTTAAAGATAATGTTGAGTTTTTAGGATTGTAGTGATGAGTTACAGATAAATATAACTTTATAAACTGTGAATGTTGTCATTGAGTCTCAGATTATGTTAATTTTATTTTTGTTGGTGTGTCGTCCTGCTGCTGAATGGATTTTGAACAGCAGCTGTTGAATGAACGTTCCTAATGTCTTAACATGAGCAGCAAAAATATGCATCCTGCGTTCACATGATAGTTAATAATGTGGGAAAATGACACCGACATGAGGAGTGAAGCAGGTTTTCAGGAGGAATTCTGGGAATTTCTGACTCAGTTTTTCAGATGTGGTGAATCAGAGAGTTTGATCCGTTCGGTGCTGCCGACAACGAAGGAAAGAAAATAGTAACCAGGCAGGAAAAAAGACTGTATGTAAGTCAGAGAAGAGTTACTTGGTTCTGGAAAAAAGAGGTCAGAGGTATTTTAAAGAGTCATTCTGGATATTTGGGAGGTTTATAAAGACATAAAGAGAAGTTTACATCCTGCAGTTATACATGCAGAGCTTTTTAAGGCTCAGTATAACAATATTTGGCTAAATTTGACAATTTTTAGGCAAAAAACCAGCAAATTTTAGTCTAACATTAAATGAAAATGAAATAGATTTTGTATTTTACACAAGAATTACATAAAACTTGGCAAGGTATCATAATGTAGGGAGATTTTAGACAATTTAGGACACCGTCATCATGTTTTTGGAAATATTTCTGGAAATTTGTGGGATTTATGACATAAAGAAGAGGTTGAGCTATTTAAGGCTGATTTTTTAAATTCATTTAAATAAAAATGAAGAGATTTAGTATTTTGCTGGCAACATACCATAATGTGGGGAGATAAGAGCAACAGAAAATATAATTTAAGAGTTAAATAGATCAATAACATTTTCAAAATGTGATTTTTTTTCTTAGATACTCCAACGTTTTTAAGAGTTTGGTTGGTTACTGGAGCGAGTTATTTGGACTTCAGTATTTCTACATTTCTGGCTTCAGCCTTGAAATTCTTGAAATGAATGTTTTTCTGCTCTTTCATGGACGTTTATCTTGAGGAAAACGCAGCTGCAGAATATAGAAACTTGTGATTTTAACACAGATAGCCAGTCTGACAAACTTGCAGCGATACTGAGCCTCTCAGCCGGAGCGCTCGGAGTAAAGAGGAAGGTCAGAGTATCATCTTCCTCCTAGTGACGGCCCGGCGGAGGTGGAGGAGGGGAGCTTCAGTCGGCTTCAGCTGTCTGTCTGCTGGCTCGCCGCCCTCCAACCCTCCAACCCTCCAAACCTGCATCTCATCCGACTCACAGTCACTTTTTTAGCGTCTTTCCTGTAAGCAGGAAGACTTTGGAAGATGATGTCATCAATCTGCACTGAGCGTGCTCCTGTTTACTAACCTGTGAGCTTCATGACTCTCCTAAAATATCATGACGTATCAGTATTAAGACTTTATTCTACTTATTTTATGACTTTTTATGTGAAAAATGATTATTTATCTACTAATATTATTCCTTTCCACCAAATTCTGGCTTTTTCTGCTGTTATTTCTTTATAGTGTGAACATTTTCACTACAAAGTCTGGTCAACTTTTAGGAGTGAGAGCTCTGAACCTGAGACAAACATGTGACATCTCAGGTAGCAGTGATGTCACGTGTGACATGTGTGCAGAAATTTAAAAAAAGTTAAAGTAAGCTACAGAAAATGACCAAAAACAACCAGCAGTGATGTTAAAATCACCTGTAAAGACTACTGGTAGGTTTGTACTGTTAACAGGTTGACAGTCTGTTGTGTGCTGTGATCCAAACTCATGACTTTACAGGATACAGTACTCACATGCCTGTATATGTGTTGGTGGCTGTAATCATACCTGCTGCTCAGACTGGCTGTAAAAAGATCTCGGAGGTTAAAATCCACAGTTCTTGTTCTGTTTTAACCTCTAAAGTTTAAACAAAGCTAATATGAGACTTTAAAGACTCGTATTAGCTTCAGCTGTATTTTAGACGTCATTTTGTCGTCCATCTATTACAGCTGTGCTGTGCTTAAATCCAGAGTATGTTCAAAACAAACTAGTTGAGACTGTCCTCCCATGAAAACTACCCCAAAACAACATGTGCTCCTGGTTGCAGTAGTAATTATGACGAGAGTAAAGGAGGAAATCTGGTGACGTTATTACAGAGCGACAGATTCCACGTAGGGAAGGTCGGGTTGTTTGGTTCCTGTTTTCCACCACAATTCAAGATCGCAACCGTCCCCTAACTCTAAGAAAATATTCATTTTAACCCCAAAACTATGATCCTAAACTTACATCACATCTCATGAAGACACAGACGGATGATGTCGTCAGATCAGAAATAACTTCTACGTGTCGTTCTGGTGTTCGTTGTTTAATTTGGACGACTTGTTAGTTAAGTCAGAAGTTTTACAAACAGCTGCAGCTTTGTTCACGTGAAAAGTGACAGAACAGTCCGAATTCTGACGTCAGAAAAGTGCAGGAGGAAGAGGAGCGAACACCAAACAAGTATTTGACACCTTAGGAAGCATCTTTTTGTTGTCATTGAATGCTTTGAGTCACAACCTGATGATGAAGTTCAGAGTCAGAACATGCAGACGTCTTTAATTTCACTTTGAGTAATAATTTGATTCAGAGCAGCCTCGTCCGGTTGCCGCCGTGGTTGTCATAGTGATGTAATGTCACCCGCTTGTGAATCAGTCAGTTGTATCGGAGAGCATGCTGGGAACATTCCTCCCATTGGAATCCGGATGAGTGAGGCGATAGAGGAGGAGGAGGAGGAGGAGGAGGAGGAGGAGGAGGAGGAAGGGGAGGGTGGATGCCCTTTAGAAAGCAGTTGGAGACCCGGTGTGGTGCTGGGAGTCAAAGAGGCAGGACCCCATGACACTTACCTCTCCCTTCCCAGCACCCAAAGGTCTCACCCTCCTCCTCCTCAACTCCACAAAAAACCCCACCTGACCCCCCCCTTCACCTCACCTCCTGCCTTAAGTTACACTTTTACCCAAAATGTTTCCCCAAACTGCTCCTATCCTATTATTATACACTTTTAGAGAAGTTCAGTAAATATTCTCATATATGTTTTGTATTTTTGAGCTAATATGACCTCTAACTGAATCATCTTCAAAGTTGGATAGCAGAGGAAGTGCAGATCAGGTTATATAGATGTACATATCAGGATATCAACAGATTAACTAATAATGAAAGTAATCATTAGCTATCTTACTAATACTGCAGTTTCTGGGTATTATTGTCTAATACCAACATCAAAATATCACTAATATAGTACAAGATTAAAGGCAGTTCAGAGTTTGGATCGAGGAAGAAATGAAAAATCCTCCTACAGTAAAAGTACATAAGTATTATGAGCTTGATGTAGTTAAAGTATTGCAGTAAAAGTACATAAGTATTATGAGCTTAATGTAGTTAAAGTATTGCAGTAAAAGTACATAAGTATTATGAGCTTGATGTAGTTAAAGTATTGCAGTAAAAGTACATAAGTATTATGAGCTTGATGTAGTTAAAGTATTGCAGTAAAAGTACATAAGTATTATGAGCTTGATGTAGTTAAAGTATTGCAGTAAAAGTACATAAGTATTATGAGCTTGATGTAGTTAAAGTATTGCAGTAAAAGTACATAAGTATTATGAGCTTGATGTAGTTAAAGTATTGCAGTAAAAGTACATAAGTATTATGAGCTTGATGTAGTTAAAGTATTGCAGTAAAAGTACATAAGTATTATGAGCTTGATGTAGTTAAAGTATTGCAGTAAAAGTACATAAGTATTATGAGCTTGATGTAGTTAAAGTATTGCAGTAAAAGTACATAAGTATTATGAGCTTAATGTAGTTAAAGTATTGCAGTAAAAGTACATAAGTATTATGAGCTTGATGTAGTTAAAGTATTGCAGTAAAAGTACATAAGTATTATGAGCTTGATGTAGTTAAAGTATTGCAGTAAAAGTACATAAGTATTATGAGCTTGATGTAGTTAAAGTATTGCAGTAAAAGTACATAAGTATTATGAGCTTGATGTAGTTAAAGTGTTGCAGTAAAAGTAGTGGTTTGGTCCCTCTGACTGATATATTATTATATATGACATCATTAGATTATTAATAGTGAAGCATCAGTGTTAGAGCAGCATGTTACTGTTGTAGCTGCTGGAGGTGGAGCTAGTTTACACTACTTTATATACAGTTAGCTAGTTTAGTCCAGTGGTTCCCAACCTAGGGGTCGGGCCCCTCCAAAGGGTCAGCAGATAAATCTGAGGGGTCGAGAGATGATTAATGGGAGAGGAAAGAAGAAAAAACAAAGTTCTGATACACAAATCTGTTTTCAGTTTTTGGACTTTTCCTCTAATCTTTGATTTTTGCTGAAATATTGGATCATTTGAACATTTATTGAAATGAAAGCATGTGAGAAGTTTAGAGGGAAAAATCACTATTTGGTGGAGCTGTTAACAACTCATAGACATGTGAAATGTGACCCCGACTACACACTGCTTTTTGTAAGACATCAAAAGCCAAAAAGGTTGGAAACCACTGGTTTCATCTTTAACAATGTGTTGTATTTTAAAAGCTTGTTATATTATCCATTGTGTCAAATCTTCATCTGAAAAGTAACTAAAGCTGTCAAATAAATGTAGTGGAGTAGAAAGTACAATATTTCCCTCTGAAATGTAGAAAGTAGCATCACATGGAAACATCAAAACTTATAGAATAAAAAGCACAAAAAGCTTATTAATTATCCAAATACATGAAAATACAAATACATTCTTATTCACAATATTCTGTTATAGCTCAACACAGTCTTTAAAAAAAATCTGTTTTAAAAGCTCAAATATGACTATTTTTACAACTCTTAAACATTAGTATTGTAATTTGGATCCAAACTTATTAAACCTTGAAGCTCCACTGTCACACCTGTCCCTCCCTCCCTCCCAGGACTCCCAGCATGCCTCACTGCTGTGGGTGGGGCTCACGTATGAGTGTGTGTGTGTGTGTGTGTGTGTGTGTAGGGAGGGTGTATCTATCTATAGCCCCCTCCTGGGCCTCTTCCTCATCGCTCTTAATACCCCACAAACTGTGTGTGTGTGTGTGTGTGTGTGTGTGTGTGTGTGTGTGTGTGTGTGTGTGTGTGTGTGTGTGTGTGTGCTGGGTGTATTTTTGGGAGGTTGAAATTGCACACCAGTGGGTGACAGGCGGCTCTGAACACACACACACACACACACACACACACTCGAACATGTTCCTGTATACCTCACTTTACAGAATAAGTAATATTTAGCATGATCTCACTTGATATTTCCAGGCTTTACGAGGGTCACCTGAATGCACCGTGAAACATTTGACTTGCATACAATGAATGCAGAGGATGCACCAGCTGCGACGTCCAAAAATAGCTCCAGATTTTAATAGATACAACTGATCAAATTATCAGCGAAGGTATTCAGTTTGCAACCTGAACTCAATCAATAATAATAATGACATTTATTATGTCTGTCTGTCTGTTGACTATATTTCACTTAAGTCGTTAAATAAGCTGCACTAAGTTAATGTATTTTTGAGGAGTTTTGCAGTACATGTGCACAAAAATGCAAAAGTCTGACCTCATACATGATGTTTAAACTGTCAGCTTTGTGACTTTTTGCACAAATGTCATGTAAACTTTAAATAAAACAGTCAGTATTTGTCTAAATCTGCCTTCAATAATGTGAAAAAGCCTTTAAAATGTTGACGTCTTTCCTTTTGAGGTCACCTGAAACAGACATTAACAAGACTAAACACTTTTTTCCAAATCCATACTGCAAACCAACTCTATACAGTACATAATAAATACAGTATATATCACACTATCATGTTTTTGGAACAAATGAAGCCGACTACTCATCTCAAACTAAACTGAAACAACTCGTCTTATGCTGATTTTCTTCCTGCTGTTTCTAGCAGACTGAACACTACGAGGCGAATAAAGCTGCCGTCTACTTTTGCAGTTTCTCCCTTGTTTGTTTCTGTTGCATTGTGGGACAAACACATCCACAGCTCACTCAAAACTCGACCGAATCTGGTTTGATATCTGTCAGGTTTGAGTGAATACACATGGTACGTTTTAGAGACCTGCCGATGGCTTCTGTATGAAATGTCAATTACAAGATCTGGACAGTTTTTACACTCGTGAGTTAAGTGTTAAAATTGTCCAGACCTGCAAAAACTTGACAGATGCCAGATTTTGTGAAAATACAGATGTTATTGTGTCAAATGCTCAGCAGCAAATATTTTATTCCTCTTTTATTGAAAGTATTTTCATCTGGATCCAACAAGAACCGACTACAAGTTGTTGTTAACAGCCCGGAAATTATTGACAAAACACAAAGATCCCTCAAAAAAAAAAGCACATAAGATGATGAACAACCGACTGCTTTAACGTAACACCATCAGGAATATGTTTCAGGCAAACTAATGCAGGAAAGTTTGGTTTTATTTACACCAATAAATGTTCACTTTACCTTGATAAATAACTGATAAATGAACCTTCACAAGTGCCTCTGTGGTGCTGTTGGATATTGTTGGCGACTACCATTAATCCTCATGTATTTTAACTCTTTCTAACATCGTCATATTTGTATTTTTAGATTCTCTTTGTGTGTATTTGCTCAAATTGCAGCTTTTGTTATGGTATTTTGAATCGAGTGAGGAACATGAACCGAATCTCACGGCTATAAGTTCAATAATTGTTGAGATATTTGACAGAATAAATGAAGACTTTGACCTCACAGTGGCACTAAAGGAAAAGTCAGAGGATCGTCACAGTCAGTAGGATTCATCCTCCGGGCAGCATGAACGTCTGCACTAAATTTCATGGTGATCCATCAAGTAGTTGTTGAGATATTTCAGTCTGATGACACTCTGGCAGCGAGCAGGTGTGTGTGTGTGTGTGGCAGCAGTGGGGAAGTCCCCGCCGTGGTGTTGCTGCTGGTTTGTGTATCTGTCACAGGATTAGGGCGGCAGGTGGTGGCGATGGCGGCTCGTCCATGTGCTCGCAGTCAGTCATCTGATCAGATTAGCCACTGACCTTGTCTGACTAACAACAAAATCTCAATTTCTTTCTCTTTCTCTTTATCCCTCCGTCACTTGGCGAGTCCACGCCGCTCGTTTTAACTTCAGTGAAGTAAACACATGTCATAATTAATAAAGATTAAATATCATGTGGAACTGAACTTTAAATTGATGCCAAAACAATTTAAAATATTCAGATCTGACAACTGAAGTACAGAATAAATCTGCTCAATACAGGCAGACTAGTGTAATCCTCAAAAATAGAAATACAGCAGCAATAAAATAAAAAATAATTATATGTGATTAAAAAAAAAAATCCACTATTAAAGTACAATTTAATTTTAGAAAATATAAAGGAAATTAAAATAAATAACATGGAAATAAAAAATATAGAAAGTAAAACCTTCAAAAAAGAAAAATGTATGAAAATAATAAAACTTAATTAATAATAAACTACTAATAAAGAAAATAACTATAAAATAAGTTTTAAAATATGTAAATTAAAATACATATTTTCAAAAGATTTTAATTATTTATTTCAATTTCTTGATTGTATTGAATTGTATTGTAATTTATGTCGGTGAAGCACTTTGTTAAATTGTTTTTGAAAAGTGCTATTTGAATAAAGTATTTTATTATTATTATTTTTATTTTTAAAAATCTAAAAAACTAAAAAACACAAATTTAAATAAAAAAAGTTAAAATGATAAAATTGCGGTAAAAGAAAACTGCAAATTTTGAAAAAGTGAATTGTTTTGTCATTATTTTAAAATATAATTCCAAAATATGAAAACCTTGAATTTCTAGTTTGTTATTTTTTGGGGACTAAAACATTTTCCATCATCTGTGAAAATATGAATCACATCACAATGAAAAACATGAACATTAAGCTAAAAACAGGTAAACAACTCAGGTGATTTTACGTCCTCTCAGTTGAACCCAGACTGGGATTGATCACACCTTCATCCTCTGGTCTGGACCAATCAATCACTGGACCAAACCAATAACAAAAACAACAAATCAATGACGTTCAGGTGGAACATTAATCTATATCAGCTGATAGTCAAACTGCAGCAGGTGGTAAAAATGCTGCTTTTTAGTGTCAGCTGGTTTCATTCATCAACAAATATCCATGTGAAATATTATTATTATCATCAGTCGCCTCATGTTTGTTTACTCATCACACAGATCTTTATGGATTTCCATCAAACTCTGTTGAGCTGTTGTTCAGTGATAAACGATAAATCTTCACAGTCGTGTTGCTGCAGTAGAAAGTTTCTTTATTTATCTCTTTATCTGATTCAACCTGAGCTGAAACTCGCTCTCAGTTAACTGGATTTCAGTGACAACGTTGTATCTCCAGTTTGATTTTCATGCTTTCCAATATGTTGAAGGACGACCTGCTCCTCCGTGAACTTTTCCTGTTTTTGCATCAGATTAGATGCACAAAAAAAAACCCAACAAGAAAATGCATCCAGTTAAAGTCAGGATCATTTTCATGTCATGAGGTTTTCACTGACAAACATTTTGTTAATCCTGGATTTCTCTTGTCATACTGAGGCTTTGATTATTGACCTCTATCACAGTGAAACAAGAATCCCTTAAAATACCATCAATTACTTCTTAATTTACCCTGAAAATTTTTCTACTCATTTTTCACCTTAATTGGTAAATTATGGCCAATTAAGGTATACATTCAAGGTGGTTTTTGGTCCATTTTAAGTTTTTTTCTTCCCTTAAATACTCTTTAAACAATGCAAGTAATCTATAAAAAATATCTTAATTTATTTCATTCCATTAATTGTCCCCTTACAATCCAATTAAAAATAGCTTGATTTTATCATGATTAATGGGTAAATTCATAAAAATTACTTATTTCAATCTATAAATGTATCCATTTATTGCTCCCTTAAAATCCTGTAAAAAAAAACCTTTTTATCATTTTAAAATTAAGGGATTTAGTTTCATATCTGAAGATCTCACACACACACACACACACACACACAGCTGGTGTTAACCGCAGACGTCGGGGAGACACACGGCTTTGACAGGCTGAAAATAGACAGATACATGCCTCCAGTTATAGATCTGAACAAAGCTCCATGAATGACAGGAGAACAGAGATAAAACTTATCTTCTTATGGCTTCCAACGGGATTTCCTCAAAAGTCGGATTGTTCTTTTCACTTTCAGGTGTGTGACGTAATAAAAATGTTCAACTGAAGCTTTTGTGGAGTGAAATCTCACATTCACGGTTACTTTTCTCCTCTGCAGGTTTTGCAGAAACTCGGCAAAGCAGACGAGACCAGAGATGTTGTGTTTGAGGAGATGGTGGCCAACTTCAACAAGCAGATGGTCAGTCGTTCTCATCTTCATCACACAGTTTTAATCTTGATTTGTGTCTTTAATTCCATTTAATTCTTCTTGAAGCAAGTCAAGAAATCAGTGAAAAGATTGAAGACATTCAGCTTTTTTTAATGCAGCTGGTTCACACATAACTGAACGATTGTTTCTCTGTAATATGTTAAAATATTTTAACTATAATCTCCGCCAGACGTTTGGTTGTGTGTGTATCTGTCTGCAGCTAATCTCAAACACTACTGGACTCATCAGTGTTATATTTTCTGTGCACATTTATGACTTTACGCTCAAAGACGTTTCATGGTTGCGGTGATTTACCATTTTTGAAAAACCAATTTGATAACACCATTCCTGGCCATTTTATGATATGTATTACGACATAGAAAAGGCATTTCCAGCAACTTGCTAGGCTAAAAACAAGACTTATCTACTGTTGCAGCCTTTTTTGACCTGTCATGGCTCAAAAACTGACATCCAAAGAAAAGTTTGGTGTCATCTTGAACCGGAGCATCTGCAGATTAATTGCATACCAGATATGTTACGATCCACTAAAGTTAAGCACAATACAAGATGAATAAACCATCTTGACTGTACACATCTCTTCTAGTTAAAGTATATTTTGGGGTTTTATTAGAGAGAGCTGACAGGAAATGAGGCAACAAGTCAAATATTTCCAATTTTTCTCACTTTTCGGACATTTTTCAAGGCTTACTTCTAGTTTTCAATACTCTATCTTCTCCTCCATTGTTATTATTTTTATTCATTATCCCTCCTGGTGATTTAGTCTTTTATTCTCCCTCTCAAACGCTCATCTTCCTCACTGGATGCTTTGATCTTTCAGGGTGAAGGCACCAAACTGCAGAAAGACCTGAAAGCCTACCTGGCAGCAGTGAAAAGTAAGCGAGCACGGTGTGTTTAATGTACTGTTCAGTTCTGATATATTGATTCGATTCATGGCAATAATGGGATGCAGGAGTCACCACTAGATGGCAGCACTGGCAGCACTTTCAGCCTGGGTGTAGTTACTCCTTTTTATTTTTATATCTTATACATCTTTATTCTCTGCTGTAGACCTCCGTTATTGTCCAAAAACTCTTAAAAACTCGCTACACTGGGTTTCACAAGATCACAACATCACACCAGAATCCATTTTATCAGGCTTCAAGTTATGAGGATTCTCGCGTGACCTCGTGATCTGGTGAAACTCAGCTGCCTCACAAGGTAAGACGGTGATAGACGGATGGTTCATCCAATCACCTGCCAAGTATTTTTTGGAAGTTCCTGCCCCCTTTTCCAAAACAGTTTCCAAGGACGACTCCTCAGATGGTTCTGTGGGTGACATGTTCCTTCCCACATGCTGCCAGAAATACTCACTGGAGCACCAAATGTGGATTAATCCGCCTCCAAAAATAGTCCCCAACAAATGCTCTATTTCCTCATGTTTCAGTAACGTTTCCTAAAAACTGGCCAGCAGTCTTAGGAAAGACATACTAACACAGTTTTGGTCTTTTCATGAAGTTTGTTGACACAAGAAAAATACCATTACCCTTTAAATCTAACACAAAGTGACAGCTCAGTTAGTTCAGTGTAGTTTAGACCTTAATTGTCACACAAGAGGAACATAAAGATGCAAAAACATTAAACATGAACATAATAAAAGCACAATACGACAACTGAAGACGAGCAAGCAACAAGGAGAATGAAGACAAGACAAATGAAATGTTGTTATTTGCTGCTTTGACAATGTTTCCCAGTTGATTCCAAACCAACAAATCATTAAGAAGG
Source organism: Thunnus thynnus (assembly GCF_963924715.1). Taxonomy (NCBI): domain Eukaryota; kingdom Metazoa; phylum Chordata; class Actinopteri; order Scombriformes; family Scombridae; genus Thunnus; species Thunnus thynnus. The sequence continues at coordinate 18,395,352 of NC_089540.1, read as the reverse complement.
TAAGAACTAACTCTGTGATAAGATACAAGAACCTTCATTGTCCCTGAAGGGTCATTAGTCTTGGATCATCCATGAGAGCATACAGATCTAAAAGACTCACTAAATAAATAAATGAAATACATATATGTACACAAAGAGATATTACATGTGTCCACTACAGATAGATCTGTAAGATAACACCATCAGCAGAAAATACAGAGAGAGAAACATTGTGTGTTTGTGTTTCAGCGATGCACGACGCGTCGCGGCGGCTGCAGGACTGTCTGGCTGACATGTACGAACCCGAATGGTTTGGCAAAGAGGAGATAGACGCCTTGGCGGAGGTGAGTGTGAACACCGAACAGCATATTCATATGTAAGGCTGACGGTTAAACAAGTCTTCATCTTAACTTCTTTACGTTACTGTGTCTCCGCTTTCACCTCAGCTATTCTCAGCTTGAAATGAGTGAGAATCCATTCACATAATATATATAAATTATACTAGATATACTATATACTTAGATACTCTCATGTCCCATTTTCAAACTTCAGTCTAGAAAAATAAAGAATAACGTTCATATTATTGTTATAAAAGCTTTTTTCTAATGAAATAATAAACATTTTCTTCCACAAATGAATCAGCTAAACAAATAATGTTAAATAAATGAATAAAATGGACTAAAATGCATCATCTACATCAGGGACTCTCACTCATTCTCTCATTCTTGAGTGTCTTTTCCTTCTTTTTCTAACTGCTAACACACTTTCTTTTTCTTAACTGCATGCTTCTCTCCTTCCACCCTGAAGGAGTTGATAGAGAAGGAGATGGACATTAACTTGGAGGTAAATGCAGAAAGCATCCAGTGTTTCCCACAGTACTAAACTAACCATCTGTACAACATTTCATGGCAAAACATCCGAGAGGTTTCAATATATTTCTGAGAAAAAGAGCCACGATTGCAGTTTTATAAATCAGAAGCTCCAAAATGTTCCCTGGTTTTGAAGCTACATGTGCAGAGAAAGTCTCAAATATCTGTTTCCTGTCTCTAAATATTTTTCCGGAGCATTTTGAATCCCTAAAACAGCACAAAGGAATGTAAAACATGCATTTGAATTCATATATAAAGTGCTCACTGACTCTGTTTTTGGTCAGAGCCATGCAGCTGTCGTCTTTAGGTGGAAAGACGGAGCAAACAAACAAACAAAGGAGTTATTTCGGTGGTTATTGCTTATATTTTTGGCTGCATGTGGGAAACACTGGTTCAGCTCTGCAGTAGAGGAAGCAGACATGTTCGGTTTGGTTTTAGATCAGACTTTATTATAGATGAGACATCAGATCACTTTCACACTGCTGGACTGCAGATGTTTTAAAGCAAGCATCAAGCATCAGTTCATTTATTAGTGAAAATACACAAAAAACAGCCCTTCTTTTTTTAACTTGGTGCTTAAAACTCATTTTAACCTGCAAAAAAGGCAGAAATTGCATAAAAAAACAACAGAAAACAGTCTGCAGCAGTTCTGGACTGATGTAGAAGCAGCATCGCAGTGTGAAAATAGAAAGAGATGCCTGATTTTAGTGAGAAGAAGAATATTATTTTGTAAAATGTGTTGTTTGTTTGTTTGTTTGTGTGTGTGTGTGTGTTGCAGGACACAGACACTCTGTGGTTAGATTACCACCAGAACCTCACGGACAAATCTTTGACCTGCATGGACACGTACCTGGCTCAGTTTCCTGAGATTAAGGTGTGTACGTCTCTGTTCTCTGTGTCTGTGTGTGAAAATCCAGCAGCAGGCAGCTCTGTGCCTGTTTAGTCAATAGTTTTATCTTTTTTATTAGTATGTATGTATTTAATGTTGGAGAAAAGTTTTTTTTTTAGCAGTTTTTATTGTGCTTTCAATGATTGGAACGTGGAAAACACAACTCTCTACATGAGAGGACATACAAAATATAACAATTAAAATCATAAATTTATAATAAACAGTATATATGTCATACAATAAAAATATACAATATACAGAGAGACTTTAAGCTGCACCAACAGAGAAAAAGAAAACAATGATGAATTTAAGAAAAAGGTAAATAATGATAATAAATAAAATAAAAAATGAGTAAAATATTGTCCTGCTTGTCCTCACAAGAAAAACAATAGTACAGGTCTAAAATTCAGGCTGACAAAAACAACATTTTACGCCATCTAGTGGCCGTTGTAATTATGACCACAGGGAAGTGATGCTGTTCAGGTGACTTCCTCACCTGGCTAGATAGTTAGCAGTTAGCATGATGGCAAAAAGGCAAAAATTAGTCTTTGCTGCAGGAGACCAAACAGCTCAGGTGTCCAAACTGTGATCCCTCCCTAAACCTGAACCAGACCTGAATCACAGCGTTGTCCCACATAGCAGAATTGCTGTGGCCCAGATCCGACACGCGTACTGCATGGAATGATGGCACTTGTGTGGTCCACTTCCTGTTTGCCATTTTAGGAGCACGTTAAAAAAAAATCAAAAAACAAACAAACAAAAAAAACCCTAAAATAAACAGATTATTGTGCAGCTTAGTTTAAAGCCTTTTGGCTGATGGTAGTGTCGCTGTGGTAAGGACTTAGCCTCGAGATGTACCAGTGCTGACTGTGTTGTATCTTGGCCAAAACTGGCCCAGATATGTTATAAGATGACTGGGCCACATTGGCTACATCATATGTGGGCCACTTCAGGCTCACATCCAGATTAGCAGGTACTAATTGTGCCGCATCTTTAACTAAAGCAGCCCAATACCAATATTTGGGGCATATTCACCATTTCAAATGTGGGTTCACACTCTGACAGCCAGTGGTGACTGTGCAGTATCCTTGTCAAAACTTGGCCCAGGTATGTTTTAAGATAACCGGGCCACATTGGCTACATCAAATGTGAGTCACTTTTGGTTTACACCCACATTAACTATTGTTGACTGTGCCAGATCTTGGCCAAAGGTGGCCTACATTTGTTTTGGGATATTTGGTTTATATTTGCTATTTTACATGTGGGCCAGAGGAAGTCCAGTAGTGCCGCATCATTGCCTGAAGTTGCCCACATCCGGATGCTATCTGGGAGTAATTTCCTAAAACAGCTGGTCTCTGTGCAGTAATTTAAAAAAAAGAAAAACAAAAAGGAGGAAATAGTGCATTTGTTGGTGACTATTTTCAGCGGCGGATGAATCCACGTTTGGTGCTGTAGTGAGTATTTCCAGCAGCGGATTTAGTCAAAATGTTCATGGTGATGAATGGTGAGACTGATTGACGTGTTTTTACATTATAAATTAATGCTGCTCTAATTAACTGACCTCTCCAACAGGCTCGTATAGCGAAGCGCGAGCGGAAGATGGTGGACTTTGACAGCGCCAGGCATCACTTCGCCTCCTTACAGAAAGGCAAGAAGAAGGACGAGGCCAAGATCGCCAAGGTAACCATCTCTGTGTGTGTGTGTGTGTGTGTGTGTGTGTGTGTGTGTGTGTGTGTGAGTGAATGCTCAAGACAGCAAGTAAGTGCGGTGTGTAAATATGTTTTGTGCTTATACTGAAGTTTTTTAATGTTTTTAAAAGGAGTTTTTGACTTAAGGTGGTATTATTCACTCTCTAGTAGCGATTATTGATGCATGGACGATTCAAACCACCTTAAGTCAAACAATGCAATTTACTGCATCACTACAATTTGTTTAATTAATCCTTAATGAAGTAAAACTGGCTGTTAAAAGTGTGTTTTCTCTCACTTACTAAATACTAATGAACATGTTTGCGTTTGTTTTGAACTGTTTTTATTTGCTTTCCGTCTTCTCCACCTCCTTTTGTCTCTCTTCTTCTTCTTCTTCTTCTTCTTCTCTCTCTCTCTTGCATGGTGTGTGTGGTTAGCCGACAGCCCTGTTGGAGAAGGCGGCTCCCAGCTGGGCTCAGGGTTTGATATCAGCCCACCAGGTGGCTCAGACTAACCTCTCCTACAACCAGGTGAAACTCTGGTTCATCACTGACTCACCTCCTCACCCCAAACCTGTAAACCTGGTCCTCCACAGGCTCTCCACACAGGATCAGAGGCAGATGTGCACCAGGCCACAGAAAATATGGAAAACCAAACATTAGAAATCAACTTATCTATAAGATCTGTCTTATATATGTATTGTCTGTCCAACATGCAGATGTTGGAACTCCATCTCCAAAACAAAGAAGAAGAAAAAAAAGGGTCTACTTTTATGATGTTTGCTCTGGTTTGATGCTCTGATTGGGCTCTTTAGTCTTCAGTCTGTCAACACTGCGGATCTGTTATCTCATTGGCTGAAAGCTGCGATGCTTCATGCTGCTGCTGATCGTGTGTAGAGAGCTTAACTATAATTTGATCCCCATTCAAAAACTATTGTTTACATTCCTGTTGTGTCATTAGAAACCCTCACATTTGACAGAAACACCCTTAGTTTGATTTGCATCATTTATGCAGACTTCATTTCCTGTAGTTATTAAACCCTGTATGTGTTCGTCTGCATGTACGTGTGATCATGAAAAACCAAACTTAAAGCTTCCCTCCACTCAGAAATGTTGCTCTCCTCTCTGTGCAGAGTTTGTTTCACATTCATCTGCTTCTCTGAGCTCATTAAAAATCTAAGTTATGAGCAGGATTTGTGACATCACAACTAGTTTGGAGCCAATCGTGGTCCAGTATTGGACTTACACATTTACATGTTCATAGATTCTGGGTTTTTAATGAGTTAGAAGGAGGAGGCGTCATTTTAAGAATCACTAACGAGGTTTTAATTGATTTTTCTTTGGAAAAACCACATTGGACACAAAATTATTATTCAAACATTTCTTAAAACATGTCTGGAGGGAATCTTTAAGTATTTTGTGTTGCAGACACACAAAGATATATAAAGATATATAAATATTCATTGTGTGTGTGTGTGTGTGTGTGTGTGTGTGTGTGTGTGCAGGCGGAGGAGGAGCTGGGCCGAGCTCAGAAGATTTTCGAGGAGATGAACGTGGAGTTACAAGACGAGCTTCCATCACTGTGGGACAGGTCAGACACTTTTCTATACTAATTACCTGAGTAATTTTAGGTGCAATTTGGTTGAAATTATGAGGAAAAAAACAGGAAAAGTGTTATGTTGGTTTGGTAAGTGCTGATTTACAGATTTTTAAATGTATTTATAACATAGTTCACAGCTGCTCTGTGTCTGTAACGCCTCGAAGATATACAAGAAACTTTCAAAGCTTTACTTTCTATCATTAATTCGTCATTTTAGGTGTTTTTTTCTCAAAAACAGGAAGTGGAAGACGTTAATGATGATTCATGATATACAGAAGTGTTCAGTGTAGTGTAGGTATATGAAGATATGTATATTTTTATATATGTATGTGTGTATAATTGTACAGAATGTATATAAAACCTATGTCCATGTTTCTATTAATTAACATCATGTATTATCATGTATTATTATCCTTATTGCAGTCGTGTTGGCGTCTATGTTAACACATTCCAGGGCATGGCAGGTCATCAGGAGAAGTTCCACAGAGAAATGAGCAAGGTGAGTCATTGTACATGTGTGATTGATTAAACCAGTAGAACTGACAGATTGATTAGTCGATATATTGATCAGCCAGTAATATTGATCTGCTGCTCGTGTCTCTTCAGCTCAGCCAAAACCTGAACGACATCATGACCAAACTGGAAGAGCAGCGGCAGCTGAAGTAAGTGAAACCCAACAGAGTTTTCATTGACACATTGTAGATTTTAAAGACTTAAGTGCAGAACAAATGAGTGAACAAATGTCCCTCACACCGCCCCCTACTGCAGAAAAGATGGTACTGCAGCAGCCAAGACAGGAGATGCTGCGAAGAGGTAAAAACCTGCAGCACGCCGGCCGAGTGTGCACGATCGTCATGCTTCCTTTTTATCTAAAGAGCATGATTTTTGTTTTGTGAATTAATCTGCAGGCATTTAACAGAAAGCAAAAACAGTTTTCTGTATTCTGGTTTTTCTAGCTGTTGTGTTGGAGTGACACTGCCTGTTTCATGTTTTTGTTGTTTGAGGTTTTAATACTTGAAAACAACATTTTTTTAGATGCATGTTTAGCTCTGAATCCTCCAGAAGCTTATTGTCGCCCTCGTGTGGCCACAACTGAGAACTGATCCTCTTTTCCTCACTCTCTTTTATTACTTACACTCATTCTTTGTGTCTCATCTCTTTATTTGTCCCTCTCTGTCTCTCTTTCTCCCTGCCTGTTTTCCTGCTCTTAATCACTCTTCATTTATGTCTTCTTCTGTCTGTTTCTTCTCAGCGAGGAAGCCAACCACAGCGAGGCGGCCAGCTCACCAGCAAAGGTAAAAAAAAAAAATGTCCATGTGAATGTATAAACAAAGTCAAATCTTGGTGATGAAGTTACAACATGAGAATGAAAACTTGAGCTTTGTTGCGTAGATACAAAGCACCCAAATAAAGATACAAGAAGAAGAAGAAGAAACTGATGATGGATTGAAGGCTTCACTACACTTCAAACGAAGCTGAATAACAATGAAAAACTGCACCATCCGTCCTGTTGTGTGTACTAACACGTCTCTGTCTCCCTCACTGCTTCTGCATGCGTGCACGTGTGTTGTTTTTTTTTTTTTGTTTAACCCCTGCTGGCGGTGCAGAGGCCCGGGCCTCCTCCCAGCCGGCCTCCGCCCAGACTGACGCCGTCCCCAGACCAGAGGCAGCAGCCTGCCGACGTGTATGCGGACGAGGCCTCAGCAGCTGACGATAACACAGAATCCGCTGCCACAACACCGCAGGTCAGACTGACTGTACTACAACCACATAATAAAGCTTTAATAAAGATTTAAAAAGATACGTCTGCATGAGAGATGAGATCTTCTGCAGAGGGACAAAAATACAAGAAAACCAAGAGGAATTTCTGTTTAGTAACATCTCTAAACAACTACAGGCTGGTTTGAATAGGAAAAGTCAACTCGATTAATATATTTGCAGAGCTGATCTTACCAGTCAATGTTGGCTAGTATGTTTGTTTTATTTCCTTTTATTCAGCTGTATGTAACGAGGAAAGTCTCGCTGTGACTAGCAGAGAGTTACAGACAAACAAGACAGAACACGTTACAAATAGATTAATGTAGAATTATATAAGTCAAGAATGATATAAACCATCACACCCTAAAAACAACAACCTTGAAGACAACCTGAGAGCAAGTGTGAGATGCTAGCTACTGTAAGTTTCCATCTAAATTCAGTGCAAATTGTATCTGAATTTCCAGTAAATTGTTGCTGGTAAGATGCTTTTCCAGTTTTTTTTAGACAGAAGTGAATTTTAGAGGTGAGTCGAAGAGGTGAAAGAACACAAATTTGATGAAAAGAAGAGCAAAAAACATCTGTAAATATACAAAAACACTTCAGCAGACAAATGTGAGCAAGGTGACAGCTTGCTTAGCGCTCAATCCTCCGAACCTGTTGGTCTTTGTTAACTTTATTCAGCCAGAACAAACTGTCGGTTACATCCACTGAAGTTTAAATGAACCGCTGAGTTTATTTTTGCTTGCAGAGTAGCTCACGCAGAGAAATGTTTGCAGATCTAAAAGCTCCAGTTTGCTGAACGTGACGCTTCACATCTACAGTGTTCCTCTTAACCTAAGTGTGTCTATGTGTGTGTGTGTGTGTGTGAGGCAGTGTGAGCCCTGGTCAGGGGTGAGCCTGCTGGATTGGGATCTGGAGGTATTACAGCCCGTCACATTTCCAGCTCCCGAGGTGGGTGCGCTCGCTTTGTTGAGGTCAAAGGTCGGCGGAGTTCTGTCAGAGCTGAAGGGTTGAAGACTGTGTTTACACTGAGTTTAAAGAGCTGTTAATTATGCTTCAGTTCACTCTGAACCTCACAAAACCAAAGAGGGTTGAAAGTTTTTAAACAAAAACTCTTGCAGGAACAAAAGATACTGATCTCCGTATTTTAGGCTCAAAGTTTCAGGTTTGTATTTAAATTTAAGAGAGTGTGCAAAACATATGAGAAGGGACTGAACTTTATATCTTCAGAAAGCTTTTATCCTGCAGCAGCTCCCACCTTCACTTTATTCTGCATCGTCACAGGAAGTAGAACTACAGCAAAGTAAAATGTGTTAAAAGCCAAATATGATTTTAGAACAACAGGATGCATCATTTTGTTGTGTTTGCCATCTTTTTGGATAATTCCACTTCTATTTTTTTATTTATTCTGAGGTTTAAACTGGAGTTCATCATCTTAAACTCTGTATGAACTTTTGGTTATTAATGACAAAATGAATTGTACCAAATCGATAGTGTTATATTACTTTGAGATATTATTGTGGGAATGTTGTCCAAGTTTTTCTAGCTGTTCATTGTGAAACTGTTTATGTATGTTACGATCACATTTTAGACTCTGTGTAAACACAGTCGCTGCTGTCCGGAGCTGAGGAAATATATTACTCTGTGTGTGTGTGTGTGTGTGTGTGTCTACTTTTTGTATATTCTAATTTAAACACATCCCTTGCATGGCTTTGTACACGCATGCTCATTCAACCTCACTTTGCATGTTTCTTGATACTAATAGGTTGATCAGACTGATAGATGATGGTGATTGATAAGGTATATAACCAAAAAGACCCTAATAGAGGAGCAACCGTCTGTCTTTACAGCTTTAAAATGCATTTATCTGGTGCTGCGGTGTGTTTTTGGTGTCTTTCTTCGGGAATCTTTGGCTGAATTTAGCTTTTGTGGTGATTGACTTTTGGATTTTTTTCAACCATGCACTATTTTATCATCGTGCACATATACAGTGTGTCACAGTGTTATAAAACAGTGCAACTAGCAGATAATTGGTGGTAAAACACTTCTCAGCTTTCATTTTGGTACTTTAACGCCTCAGTGTTGGTTTCAGTCATTATATCTGTGTAATTAAATTATGTGTGGATTTGTTCTGAATGCTTTGACACTATGTCACATTTGTTTTGAAATATATTCATATTAATTAAAGTTCAACTTAACTGCAGATTTTCTGCAGCTAAAGGCCGTACTAGTTAAGGTTTTTATGTCAATTTGTACTTTATTAGACTAAATCACAAAACAGGGAAGTGCAAGAGCATCCTATCAATACTAATTTTGAAAAAAACAGATAAAATGAAAGTAAAATCTCACTCACACATTACTATCTCTGCAAAAACTGTTTTTTAAGCAGCAGCGAGTGAGCACACATTTCACACAAAGCTAAAGGATAAATGTCTCTCTCATTGATTTGGTATTCAAGAGTTAAAGCTTTAAATTTTACTGCCCTCATACTTAAAAATGTTTAAAAAATCTAGAATACAAACAAGTATAGAAATAAATACTGTATGTGTAAATCTCAAGTCTGATGTCAAACAGTTGTGCAGATTTGTGAAGTCCAGATGTTTCTTAAACTTGACAAAATATGGTAGAAAGTATGTAATTAATCTATAGATAACTTGATGAATGATATTGACTGTAACACACAGTGAATTCATGTGTGCTTCGTGAATATTTGATGTGAGGATAAAGTCTTTGACAAAGTCTTTTTGCATATTTTCACTTTACTGGATTTCTTGTCTCTTACTGCCCTCCGGAAGGCGCCATCATGGGACTCATGGGTAAGAATGGGTTTATCTGTTTTACAGCCTTAAAGGAGAAAACGCCTCTTAAATTTTATTTTTTGTGGTTATTTCATTTTATGGACTGCATCTTTTTTTTATCAAAACTCCTTCCTTTGGCTTTGATACCCAACACAACCCCGGGTCGTGACCATTATTACAACCCAACTGCTCTTCTGGCTTTCACCAATACATCCTCCTCCCATCCGTCCACTTACCCTTCCTCCCGCCTCCAAACCCACCACGCTGCTCCACAACCCCCTAACCTTGTAGCGAGAGCAGACCGCTGCAGAGCAGGAACCCCAGCCTGATGAAGACCAGTACCCAGAAGAGGCTCAGGGTGGCTGGGATTACCAGGAAAGCAACTCCCAGAGCTACACTCAGCCCAGCTGGGACGATGCAGAGACGGCTCAGGGTCAGGAGAGCTGGAGCGATGACGCCGTCTGTGCCGCTCAGTCATACACCGAGCCCAACTGGGACGATGACGGCACCCAAGTGGGACAGGGTGGCTGGAGCGATGATGGAGAGGCCCAGGTAGAGTCGGGTGGAGAGGGAGGAAGGCCGGACCTCAGTGGGGTCATGAATAGAGCTCAGGGTAAACCCTGGGATTCAAGGATCTCTCAAATTTGGGTGAAAGTCACAAAAATCCCACTTCCTTTCCGATCTTTTCGTTCTTTTTTCTTTTTAATGCTTCAGACTTTCATTATACATCTTGCCAGCTACGTTGACCGTATTATTGGACTTTCTTAATAATACACCTGGACTTTTTCTGCTTATTTCTTGGCACAGAGTGCGGTGACCAATGGCTCCGATGGCGAACTCCCTCCAGGATTCATCTACAAGGTGAGACTCGGAGCAGTCATTATATAAATACACTGGTTTTTAATAATGATATGCACTTTCTTGTTTTACAGAACTCATATACAGGTTCCATATTCAATTAAAACTTTTATTTTGTCTATATTCTACTTTAATAATTCTACTTAGGTAAAAGCAATACATGATTATGCTTCCACTGATGGTGATGAGCTGGAGCTGAAGATGGGAGATATTTTGCTGGTTGTGGCCTTTGATAACCCAGATGAACAGGTCAGTTACAAACACTTTGGTTCACTGTCAGTCAAACTTGTGTATATTTGTATTTACATTTAGGTGGAATTATTGTTTAAAGATCTATGTGTTTGACTTATCTCAAATGAAAAATATCCACTCCTCTATATCTTCTGTATGTGTTTGTAACTTTTATTCAGTTCCACAAACATTAGGTGGTTGTTTTTAATTGTTTTGATCTTGAAATTAATCCTCATCCTAATGCTGCTCTCCCTGTAGATCCATCTGTTTAAGAGAATTAGCTAAATGCCTGAAATGCACATGTACAAAATTGAATCAGTAAAACAGAAGTACATAAAAACTATGTATAACATCCTAACTTAACTGTTAGCAACCAAGCTAGCTAGCTTGGTTGCTAACAAGTTCACACATTTCATTCAAGAACTTTCAAGAGAACTGAACTTGACGCAGAAATTGGCTTAGATTACTTAGCTCCCATGAAGATGGTGTCAATTCAAATTTAACTACTAAAACTGCAACAATCTGTCCATTAATTGATGTTGTTGATTGACAGAAAATTAATCACCCACTATTTTGATAATCGATTCTGTGTCAAAACCAGAAAAATAAATGTGTTCTGGTTTCTTTAGTCCTCTGTGACAGTAAACTGAATATCTCAGGGTTGTAGACAAAACAAGATACTTGAGGATGTCATCTTTGGGTTTGGGAAACAGTGATCAACATTTTTCACTGTTTTCTGACATTTTATACACAAAATAACAGATTAACAGATAATGAAAATAATTGTTAGCTGCAGTCCTACTACATTCATTCATGTGTTACTAGATACTAAGGCCCAATGGGACACTAGCTTTAAAGGCAAAATTAGGCAACTGCCTTTGAGTTCATTAATGAATTTAATGAAAGGCAGACAAAAAGTGTTTTCAGTGTTATTTAAATTTAAAACTTAACTGACTTAATAGTTAATTGTTTATCATGAAATTGTCAAGATTTTTGCAAAGAAACTATAAGTTTGTATTCTGCCTCTCTACAGGATGATGGCTGGCTCATGGGTGTGAAGGAGTCTCACTGGATGCAGCATAAAGATATTTCAGTCAAAGGTGTTTTCCCCGAGAACTTTACCCAGAAGGTTTGAGGTTAATGCTGCATAAAGATTCTTCCCCCTTCCTCTGCCCCAACTCCCCAGATATCCTATTTGGGAAAGATATGGTTGAATGATTGCTAAATGTCTATCTACACACCAAAATGTAATACAACATGATCAGAAATGAGCACTGAAATACAAAGACAGCTATGGCTATGATACCAAATGATTTGTTTGTGCAGTTGAAAACAGTGCCAGTTATGTTCAATGATCTCAATAACAAATTTACATTAAACAAATTAAACAACTGTTAAGTTAAAAGAGAGAATTTGGTTTTCCCCCGACTCATAACCTTGTGCTAAATGATGCACAATCTAAAATGTTTGAGATGTTAGATTATACACCCAAAATTACTTAACTTACCAATTTGTTTTGATTTGTTATTACTCAATTATTTACATTTTTGCTGAACTCAAACGAAACACAAAGCAGTGTGTTAGTATTTGAAAATGAGAAGTAAGTCATGGATGTACTGTATGAATGTCAAAATATTTTATGTTGTGTATTGTCATCGGTTTTTGAAAAAAATAATGTTTTGAGAACTTTTCACAGTTCCTTGCATGAAACATAATTGTATCGTCATTTACTTTGTAACACAACAAACACTGTGACACCAGGTTTGGATAAACATGGGATCGCTTATGAAATGTGGCTGTGATTGTCTGAAAAATGCAGGTGTCCTAGACTAGAGCCCTGAGGAACACCGCAAATATAAAACAGTATGTTTGCAGGGCTTTGCCTTGCATTATCAAAATCTTTTACAGTGGGATTTTAGGATTGTCAAAGGGAACAGTAGTTTTTCATTTATTTTATTGGCCATTTTGAGGACAGAACTTTGATGTGTGGCTTAAGTTTTCTAATGCACATACGGTTTTATTTTGATTTTTGAGTCATCTTTTCATTGACGGATGACATACAAAACCTTATCATCAAACTCAGCTGCTGATTTTTTTCCTTCATCTTCTTTAGTTACCACTATTTATGACCACTGATTTAGATGCTATACTCTTGAGACAGGAGATGTATGTTATTTGACTCTTTCTAAACATTTTTAATTTGGATTTGAGTCTGGATCTCTGTGCTCTTTTTTGACTGGACCTTCTTTTCCTGTATTAAGTATAACACTGGATCAGATCTGGAGATACAATTTATTTTATTTTTTCACTAAAAAAACAAGGTTAGACTGCATGCTGTGAGTCCATTGCGACAACGTAATCAGCTATATGAGAGGCTGAGGCAAAAACATAAAATTTAAACCTTTGTCTGGTTTAAAATGATGAGCCTGTCCTCCAGAATAGTTAAGGTCTAAACAAATACCCTGCAGACAACAAAGTGAAACTGAAAATATTTTAAATTATGAACAATGAAGCAGTCCGTGTGGTAACTAATGCACCATCTGTTGGTTCAAATCAGTGTCATTAAAGATGAATGAAACATGTGCTGTGTCACTGTGTGATGTGTCCCACCTTTTCACTTTATTTTGATTCTACTGATTAAGAGTGACATGTTTCATATAGATGGATATTTCATTTTTGAATAAAATTATTAACATTTTAGACAATGTGGTCACTGTAATATACTGAATGACATACATTAAACTTGTCACATCTTTTCATGAGCATCAAAAACTGGTTATACAGTATATCAAGCAAGCCTATATATTATTTGTTTTTATATATTATTTATTTATTATATATTTTTTGTTGATACAGTTGAATTTGAACTTAACATATGAACATTTTAATGTGAAATAATTTTTAATTTTCACTTTTACACCCAAACTAATAATTAGGTTGACTATCAGCAAAGTGAAAAAAAGTTTTACTGCCTTTACAACACTGTTGTTGTTCCCTAATAGGACAGCAGGTGGCATTTTGGTCAGGATTTAGTTCTCAGTTTTACATGGCTGCTTTATCACCATTAGAAATGTAGGATTTGATTTAAAGTTAATTTTAATTCATGCTCACCACTCATCAGATCCTCTGCTTGTGTAAATACAGTATATACACTATGATTATTTCTTAGGAAAATATTACAACCTTTAGGAAACAACCAGCTTTAGAAAAATTGAACTTTGTATGTAACCTAGTTTTAATGTTATCTATATTATGTAATCTGGTTTCACTGAACTTGATCTGTGTATGAATTTAGTTTCAGTCCCCAAACATGCTGATAAACTTCCTGCCACTCTGGCAACAGGCATTACTGTTCTGTAAATCCATATTGACACTGACATTTTGAGCTTCAGACTAGCAACAGCAATGTGACCTTCACTGTTTCTGTAACAACAGGACACCCAATCATGTGGAAAACACAACAGAGCAGCCCAGGCAGGCCCTGCAGAGGGGGGGGAGGAGGCAGGAGGCCACTTCCTCTACTGCAACAATAGATCAAACTGCAGTGAAGGAGGAAACAGGTTTTATTATAATGAGATTCTGTTGCAACATAACCAATTTCCCCCGTTTTTAGTGTCTGTTAGTTATCAAATTGTCAACAGAAACATTACCAACCACCCACTGTAGGACCACAGCAGAATGTTTTAGCCTTTATTAGAAATAACACAGACTTTACAATACAACTAACCATTTTGTTAACCAATTTAGAGATTTGAATGCATAAGAAAATCACTTAGCAAACTCTTAAATCTTGCTTGAATTTTATTTATCCATCACAGTAAACATTAAGTCAGCATTGCTTTTTTGTCAAAGTAACATAGCTCTATGACTTACATCAAACTTGATGTTTCCTGTGATGGATTACATAATGCAAGAAAGTTTTAAGAGTAGGCTAACTGATTTTCATAGCAATGTGGATATGTTATATGGCATATAGCATATGGAAACATATGGAACATATGGATTCCTGAAACAGTAGGAAAATACATCAGAAAGTCTAAAAACAGCATAGAATGCATTCAAAAATGGTTTGCAAAAATGTAAAATATATATAATTTGTAGTTGAGTAGATGAAAAACAGTAGTGTGTTTTTTTTAAAATGCACTGTAGTCATTTCTAACAGTGCAACAGCTCACCACTTGGTTGGACTTTGAGTTTTGGACATCAAAGTTATGTCAACACATTTGTTTATGTTTCCATATTCAAATTCATATTACTGACCTGCACAAACTATACAAAACTCAATACCATATCATGATATTTGGTTTCCATTGTTTATTTAAATAGTAATTTAAATATGTACTTGATCTACAGAAGATTGATGGCCAACTATTTTGAAATTGATTAATTGTTTTGATTAATTTTCTGGTTCCAGCATCTTAAATGTGAATATGATCTGATTTCTTTGGTCTTCTTTGATAGTAAACTGAATATCTTTGGGCTATGGATTGTTGGACAGGACAAAACAAGACATTTTACTCCTCCAAATCTGGGATTATGACCCATTGTGTATATTTTGCATTTGTGTATTACTTAAAGTATTTTGTATGTTTTAAATGCTACTTAAATTCCTTGTCCTACTAAAAGTCCAGTTCACCCCTGGTTCCCCTAAACCTAAACCCTACAAATGGCAGCATTGAATCTGCATTCTGCATTAGATTACTAATCTGTTCACTGCCTACGAGAAAGACTATTTCTCGATACAAGTATTTTGGGATTTCACTCAATCTTCTTGACAGGCTCTGGTAGATCTCCATGGAGATCTCAGTCCCCCTCAGAGCCTTGACTTCATTAATCTCAGTGTACTTCACAAACACTAAAACAATGCACTGTTTGCTTTGCTGCCTGTGACTTAAATGAGTTCTACATGCCCGACCATACGTGGGGGTCAGGGTTATATATTATCTTGGTGCAGGACGAGGGGTTATTGATGTGTGGCGAAGCATGTTTGCACAATGTGTTCCACAGCTGAGTTATTGGCTATCTCCCCTCTGCGAAACCCGGTTAACCCAACATTTATCAACAACAAGGCTTGTTACCATAGAGTTTAAAGGAGCTATAAGTAACAGGGAACTCTTGAGAGACAGTCAGCAGCAGGTTCCTTCTGCAGATCCTCAACATCAGCAGCAGGATATTGTAATCATGGTAAGCTTCAACAGTTTTACACCTTTAATGTTTTGCTTTCTTCTTCAGTATGAGTAGAAACTGAAATGTGCAATTTCATTCTTTTATCTATTGCAATCCAACATGACCTCTATTTCTATACTTCCCCAGCGTGAATGCCTCTCTGTCCATGTTGGTCAAGCTGGCGTCCAGATGGGCAATGCATGCTGGGAGCTGTACTGCCTGGAGCACGGTATCCAGCCGGACGGTCAGATGCCCAGTGACAAGACCATTGGAGGTGGAGATGACTCCTTCAACACCTTCTTCAGCGAGACTGGAGCTGGCAAACATGTTCCCAGAGCTGTCTTTGTAGACTTGGAGCCAACTGTCATTGGTGAGATTATTATTTTCTGATGCAAATTCAATGTTGGGCTGTATTTGGGAACCACTGACTGTATGGTTAGTGTTTTCTGATTACAGATGAGGTACGTACAGGAACCTACCGCCAACTCTTCCATCCTGAGCAGCTGATCACTGGAAAGGAAGATGCAGCCAACAACTACGCTCGAGGTCATTACACCATCGGCAAGGAGTTAATTGACCTGGTTCTTGATAGAATTCGTAAACTGGTGAGATTTCCTGCAATAGTTTCACATTTCAGTTCAGAGCATAATCAAGAATGGATTAAAGATTCTGTTGTCTAATTTTTGATTATCTGTAGGCTGACCAGTGCACAGGGCTCCAGGGTTTCCTCATCTTCCACTCCTTCGGAGGAGGAACAGGCTCTGGCTTCACCTCTCTGCTGATGGAGCGTCTCTCTGTAGACTACGGCAAGAAGTCCAAGCTGGAGTTTGCAGTTTACCCAGCTCCCCAGGTGTCTACAGCTGTGGTGGAGCCCTACAACTCCATCCTGACCACCCACACCACCCTGGAGCACTCTGATTGTGCCTTCATGGTGGACAACGAGGCCATCTACGACATCTGCCGCAGGAACCTGGACATCGAGCGTCCCACCTACACCAACCTCAACAGGCTGATTGGACAGATCGTCTCCTCCATCACAGCCTCCCTGCGCTTCGATGGAGCCTTGAACGTAGACCTGACAGAGTTCCAGACCAACTTGGTGCCCTACCCTCGTATCCACTTCCCTCTGGCCACCTACGCCCCAGTTATCTCAGCAGAGAAGGCCTATCATGAGCAGCTGTCAGTAGCAGAGATAACCAACGCCTGCTTCGAGCCGGCCAATCAGATGGTGAAATGCGATCCTCGTCATGGCAAGTACATGGCCTGCTGCCTGCTGTACCGTGGCGACATTGTGCCCAAAGACGTCAACTCTGCCATCGCCACCATCAAAACAAAGCGCACCATCCAGTTTGTGGACTGGTGCCCCACAGGCTTCAAGGTGGGCATCAACTATCAGCCTCCCACTGTGGTTCCTGGAGGAGACCTGGCCAAGGTGCAGAGGGCCGTGTGCATGCTGAGCAACACCACCGCCATCGCCGAGGCCTGGGCTCGACTCAACCACAAATTTGACCTGATGTATGCCAAGAGGGCCTTTGTCCACTGGTACGTAGGAGAGGGAATGGAGGAGGGAGAGTTCTCAGAGGCCAGAGAGGACATGGCTGCCCTGGAGAAGGATTATGAAGAGGTGGGAACTGACAGCATTGGGGAGGAGGATGAAGGTGAAGAGTATTAGGTCACAAACATCTACAGCTTGCTGTGGCTCCATTTCAGACCACCGCACTCAACTCGGGTTTTATGGCTCAGCAATGTTGGAATCATTCCTTTTTAAATTCTGCACTCTCTGAGTTTAGTGCCTCATGTTTTTCATGCAAACTAATAAGAGAACATAAAGTCATTCTTTGTCCTGTGTTTACTTTAGTTCAGGTGTCTTAAACGGAAACTATCTGCAAACTAACTGATTGTATTTCAATTGTAGCAAAACTGCACCAATGTCGGTCATTTATTTTACACTGCAAAACAAGAATATTACACAGAAAATAACGATAACTAAGAATTTTTCTGGTTTATTTGCGTTAAATTGTGTTAGAGAGGTAACTAAATTTTGTTAGTTACCTAAGACTGCACACCCGAACACTGTGTTCATCGTAGCCAGTGATTTCAACCACCGCAACCTTTAGAATATCCTCCCAAAGTACAATCAGCATGTGAGCTTTCCGATGAGGGAGAGTAACTTTCTCAACCAAGTCTACAACAACATGAGAGGTGCCTACAAGGCTGTGCCGTGGCAGCACTTTGGACAGTCCGACTACATCTCAGTGTTCCTCTATCCACCCTACAGACAACTCCTCAAGCAAGCTCCTCCAGTAAGTAAAATTGTTAACGAAGATGAAGGCGAAGAGTATTAGGTCACAGAAACATTAGCACATGCTACATTAGCACATGCATTGAGATCATTGTTCCCACAAAATGCTGCAAGACATATCCAAACCAAAAACTCTGAATTAATTGTAAAGTTCGGTCCATGCTATGCACTCACGCCACTGCATTTGTCTCAGACAATGCTGAAGACTACAAAAAGGCCAGATATGACCTGAGCAGATCAATCAAAGATGCCAAGAGACAGTACAGATTGAAGCTGGAGGGATACTACTCCACCCCAGATTCCTGGCGCATGTGGCAATGCCTGCAACACATCACAGATTACCAGCAGAGGAGCAGGGGGGCCACAACCAGCCAAGCCACACTGCCAGGTTAGCTGAATGAGTACTATGCTCGCTTCGAGGCCCTCATTAACGTCTGACAGAGAGGGATTTTGGCCACGGAGCGCACACAGAACACATCGCTCGCTGTGTCATCAGCGGATGTGCGTAAGGCTCTGAGGGGAATAAACCCACAGAAGGCAGCTGGCCCAGACAACATCCCCAGCCATGCAATCAGGGTTTGCTCATCGGAGCTGACTGATGTGTTGGCAGACATTTATAATGTGTCACTCACACAAGCTTCTGTGCCCACCTGCTTCAAGTCCACCACCATTGTGCCCTTCCCAAAGAAAAGCATTGTGACCTGCTTAAATGACTATCATCCCATTGCACTCACCCCAATCACAATAAAGTGTTTAGAGAGGATAATCAAAGAAGGATGTTCAGTATTCACACAACTAAAATATGATTGTATTTCAACTGTAGCAAAAGTGCACCAATGTCCGTCATTTATGTTACACTGCAAAACAAGAATATTACACAGAAAATAAAGATAACTGTAAGCATTTGTCTGGTTTAAAATGTGTCAGAGAGGTAACTAAATTCTGTCTGGTAACAATGAGAGTCCTAGCTGGAATGTTGTAACCAACGCCTCCCTATTGTGTGCTGATGATTAGTTTCTCCCTCTAGCTCTGTGTGTACTCCAGCAACAAGAGTATTTGCCACTGAATGCAATGCACACACACCTCTTTGAACAACTATTTTGCCTGTGAACATCAGCTGACATCCGAGAGCAAACAAGACCTGAGGAAAGAGTAACTAGGGAAACTAAATGGGAGCATGTTCTGGCAGTCCTTACTTGGCAGTTGCACACAGTTTTTCATTATGTCTCTAGGGTTACCTTCAGATGCAGAGGTGAAACATTTAACAACTATCTGAACTCATACAATGGTGTAAATTGATAGAGACACAATAGTTTTTTAACCAAAAATGAACATTTCACTCTTGTCATGAAGGGAATGCCTCTGAAACAGCATCATTGAGCTCTTTAGAGCATTTTGATCAACAAATACCTTTTCAGTATCTGGTGAAAGTCTGCTAAAAACAATCATTCTTGTGGATGAAATTCCTTGGGAGTTGCTCATATGAACACACCATATATAATCCTTTGTAAATCTCTAGCTTGAGGTATTGCATGCACCCAGCCAGCTCAATACAAACACCAAGCTGCTTTTCTCTGTCTTTGCAAAGTGCAGACAACCTTCAAGTGTGATAAAACTGTGTGGAAATATTCATCACACACATCTGTGCTCTGTAACCTGCTGTGTTGATCTCAAATGTCACCTGTCTTTGAGAGAAGTGTGCTCTGATATTTTCCCTAGGTGCCTGGCTATCTTTGCATAGCAAATGAATCTGTACCAAAGTGGTGATGCAACAGTGATCTGTAACAAAAGCCTATTCAGGTCACTCTGGGGAGGGATCCGTTTTCTTTCCTCTGTGAGCTTAGCAAATGTGCAGTGTTAACAGGGCCCACTCTTAATTTGAACAATGCTCTATGAAATTAAACTAAGCAATTCCCTTGGAGACAAAACCTATTTATGGAAGATCATGAGTTTGATCTAATATCAGGCAAAAAAATGTGTATAGCATCACCAACTTGCTGAAGTGTCCTGAAACAATATGAAGCCCTATCTGCTCACTTATTGTAAACTGTTCTGCACAAGAAAAGCTAACAGGCCCTTAGTGTAAAAACATGAAATTGGAAGAGAGGGGTATGTGTCATATTTCACAACTAGTCAGGTTATTGTTGGTGGTTACTCATGAGTGTAACAACAGCCGTTATTCCTTAGATCTGTGCAGGGGAGCATACCAGTTGATTTTCTTTTTTGTGCTCTTCTTCCTCCTCTGGTGTTTGCTTCTCCGGCTCCTCCAGTTACCACAACATGCCAGTCTGTTGCCTAGTGATGCTGCGCTATAAAGTAGCTTACTGCACTTGTACCTGACACAACATCCCCAACCACTCATCTCAGGTGAACAAGGGACTGCTTCAAGAGACGAAAACATGGTGAGAACCACTTTTATCTTATGTTTAAGCTCCATACATGAGTTATGTGGAGATAAAAAAAAAAACAACAACACAGAAATATAGAAGTATTAGCTAGATGTGGACATATTGTGTGATATTAATTGGTCTGAGTTTGGTCATGATAGCTGAAGAGGCAGTTTGACAAAAATAAAGTTTAGCACTTGTATTTGGGACTTTTTGTGACAACACTTCTGTTTCTGTGTGATGTAAAAAGCAAACTGGGCACCTGCTAGAATTTAAAGCTGCAAACATGATCTTATCATATAATTCTGCAATAAATTTACAGTATGACCCTTACATTTTCAATGTTTTTTCTACTTCCCAAATGTGGGACACACTCATGGATGTCTTTTTTAAAAATGTTCCAGCAACTAATTTTGAACATACTGTATGCTGAGTGGTGCAGTCCCTCTAGATTAGCTCAGTTACTAGGTGTCTAAGGGATCAAGTAGCAGCTCCTCTCTTTGGGAAATACACCTTAGTGCTGGGTTGAACACAATGTCTTAATTACATAGAACACATTGGGAACATTTTTATGTAAAGTAACATGAGGTCTGAAATTGCTGCGGTGCCTAAACATGAGTTGTCGGCCTGCCATGACTTAATAAATGTAACTGATAGCAGAAACACTTAATTTATAATGACAATGAAAAATAAACTGTTTTTTTAAGTGGGTTGGTTATACCTGGCCGATACCCAATCATGTAGTAGTTATTGTTTTCTTTAATTAAAGAAGGGTAGAATAGTAGTTTGCAAGTAATTTTCAACATCTGAACCACTTGTTCTTGCAGCGTGAATGTATCTCTGTCCACGTTGGCCAAGCTGGAGCTCAGATAGGCAATGCATGCTGGGAGCTCTACTGCCTGGAGCATGGTATCCAGCCGGACGGTCAGATGCCCAGCGACAAGACCATTGGAGGTGGAGATGACTCCTTCAACACCTTCTTCAGTGAGACTGGAGCTGGCAAACATGTTCCCAGAGCTGTCTTTGTGGACTTGGAGCCAACGGTCATCGGTAAGTTCATAGGGTTTTTTTGAAAGTTGAACTGATAACAAATAGTGATATTTTCTTGTTACGTTTTCTTACCTCAATCCTTACCATTCAGGATACAAAACCAGAGGAACTGGCTCTCCAAAGGTGAACTTTTGATTGTATTGTCAATGTTTTTCAATTACAGATGAAGTCCGCACAGGAACCTACCGCCAGCTCTTCCACCCTGAGCAGCTGATCACCGGAAAGGAAGATGCAGCCAACAACTACGCCCGAGGTCACTACACCATCGGCAAGGAGATCATCGACCTGGTTCTTGACAGGATTCGTAAACTGGTGAGATTGCCTTAACAATAGTTTAATATTTAAGTTAAGATTGTAATCAGTAATGGCGTTAAGGTTTATTTTTTCCCTGTAGGCTGACCAGTGCACAGGGCTTCAGGGTTTCCTCATCTTCCACTCCTTTGGAGGAGGAACAGGCTCTGGCTTCACCTCTCTGCTGATGGAGCGTCTCTCTGTAGACTATGGCAAGAAGTCCAAGCTGGAGTTTGCCATCTATCCAGCCCCCCAGGTGTCTACAGCCGTGGTGGAGCCCTACAACTCCATCCTGACCACCCACACCACCCTGGAGCACTCTGATTGTGCCTTCATGGTGGACAACGAGGCCATCTACGACATCTGCCGCAGGAACCTGGACATCGAGCGTCCCACCTACACCAACCTCAACAGGCTGATTGGACAGATTGTCTCCTCCATCACCGCCTCCCTGCGCTTCGATGGAGCCTTGAATGTGGACCTGACAGAGTTCCAGACCAACTTGGTGCCCTACCCACGTATCCACTTCCCTCTGGCCACCTACGCCCCAGTTATTTCAGCAGAGAAGGCCTATCATGAGCAGCTGTCAGTAGCAGAGATAACCAACGCCTGCTTCGAGCCGGCCAATCAGATGGTGAAATGCGATCCTCGCCATGGTAAGTACATGGCCTGCTGCCTGTTATTCCGTGGTGATGTGGTGCCAAAAGACGTCAACTCTGCCATCGCCACCATCAAAACAAAGCGCACCATCCAGTTTGTGGACTGGTGCCCCACAGGCTTCAAGGTGGGCATCAACTATCAGCCTCCCACTGTGGTTCCTGGAGGAGACCTGGCCAAGGTGCAGAGGGCTGTGTGCATGCTGAGCAACACCACCGCCATAGCCGAGGCCTGGGCTCGACTCGACCACAAGTTTGACCTGATGTACGCCAAGAGGGCATTCGTCCACTGGTACGTAGGAGAGGGGATGGAGGAGGGAGAGTTCTCAGAGGCCAGAGAAGACATGGCTGCACTGGAGAAGGATTATGAAGAGGTGGGAACTGACAGCATCGGGGATGAAGGAGAGGAAGAGGGGGAGGAATATTAAGTGTGAAATGACCAAACAAAACCAACACTAATTGGGTTCTTTTTAGGTCTGAGTATGCTCCAAACAAACTAGGTCATACATTGGTTGTCCAACCACATCCATAGGCAAAGATATAACCTGTTCCACCCCAATTCTGCTGCAGGAAAGGGAGTTTTAGTTACTGCTGGATGACCCAAAAACCCCTTTATTTGAAGAATACTGAAGCTTTTATGCCATTCATGTCCATTGCCCTATGGCATCAAGATTGTGTAAAAGTACATTTAATGACATATTAAGGATTATTTTTCATTGTGGTCTGATTGGAAGTTCTGTTAAAATGCTAATAAATGTTTTGTCCCTGTAGGTACTCAGATTCCTTCTGTTCTTTGTCTCCTTCCTGTGCAATGCTGTATAACAACAGGATTCTGTTCTAAGATTGTACACTCACTGTAAGGCTGTATTGTATAGCAAGAGAAGGCAAGGAAGAGTTTCAGAGTTGCTGAGAAATGCTAATTAGAAAATGCACATTTTAGAGTGTTATTCTATATTTGACATATTTATTTTTAAGTCAAGTCCTGAATGATCTGCAAAATTATGTTGCACAGCAGAACTTTTGTAATTATTTAGAGACTAAAAAGATGAATTTGGTGTCCAGATATCACTTTGCCTATGTGTCTTTGTCTTGGACCAATAAACTGAGATGTTTCTGTTGGTGTAGACACTGAACATTTAATTCCTCCTCACAGTCATGTGCAATGCCTTATATAACAACAAACCTCACCTAGGTTCTTTGATGGTGTTAGGAGTAGGAAGTAACAGATGAATAAACAAAGACTTATCATTTGTCACTCATATATAGTTTTAGCTTTTCATCATTTGAAATGTAAGTAAAGTTCTTGATGACAAAATTGTTACCAAATAATCCTGTGTAATTTTGCGATATTAACTGACCAGAACAGAATTTCACATGAAGAGTCAACATACACTCCACATGGCAGTCCACATGGCAAAACTGAAGAGCCCATAAAGGTGTTATTGCTCGTTTTTACTGATGTGTTTTGGCACTGTTAAATGTGTTATATCCTCATAATGAGGTTTAACTAAGTCGTGAATTATAAATGAAACCAAATGAATGAGTATACAATGACTGTAGTTACTGGCAGAGAAAGCAGAAAGACGTTTGAGGACATCTTATTATACTTTCAGTGAGTGTACTTCCCTACATGAGTCATGCTGCATTCAAGTACTCCTCATAAATTGTCCTTTTCAATTGCGGCTATCACTAATAAGACTGTTAGTGCACTCAGATTTCTTTATTAAGAAGAAATTACCGCAAAATGTAGCCTGTAGTCTGTTTTTGCCATAAATAAAGCAGCACGGAGTGACTCCTCTATCTTGGTTCAAAACATAAGCAGCTGGACTTCTTAGCTTTCTGGTTGCCATCATGTGCCATAGAATTTATGTGATTTGAAAGTAATCGTCAATATAAAAGTCTCAAATGTGGCACAAACTGAGCCTAGGATCATCTCTGCCTCTAAGATAAGACAAATCAGTCAAAATTTCGTTCGCAGCGTCCATCAGATACAGCTCACATCGGTAAATACTGGAATATTCAGGGCTGGACCTGAAGGTAGCACCGCGAAACGTTCGCTCCCGCCGAGAGGGGATTCAAACCGCTGCTTTAGCTCCGCCCCCTCCACAGACTATAAATACGACTGCCTCCATTTCCTCATCACAGTCCGCCTTCTGCATCCGATACTTCAACGTCGGCGAGAAGGAGAAAAATAATTCCAAAATGGTGAGTATGGATGGTGAAAATATCTAAGAATGCTCATTTAGGCAGCTATATTTATGGGGAAAAGGTAGCAAGCTGTTACTGTAAGAAATAGAGCGCAGTTTTTGTATTAAATACATATTCGTCGTGATTAAACATCTGATTAATATATTTTGATAATTTATAGTTAATAGGCTACAAATAATCTGTATTATCCTGGAAAAATGACCTAAATAGTATATAAGTATTAGTACTATAAGAACCGACGGTTGGCTGTTCTGGTTTTGATCCCGCGTGTCTGCGAACGTTATGTTACGTGACGTGGAACGAGGCCAAACTACTGGCGCAGTTTCAAATTTAAAAAAGTGATAGAAAATTACTGTTAAACCGTTAAAATAGCTCGTTTAAACTCTCCCAACATAAAAATGACACTATCAAAAAAAAGAGTCAGATGTTAGACCTTTAGGTACCCGCGTTAAGGTGCGTTTTAAAGCAGGAACTGATACTTTGAGGGGATTTTTAAGGCGGAGAGTTGGACGGCGCCATCAGATAACGCCCCGGCCGTGATGGGAGCACAAAGGTAGGGTGTTGCAGTAAGTTAGGGTGGGGGTGGGGAGGATACCGCTTCCTGCCGGTATGGATTTTTCTTCCCTCCCCTCCCTGTTGAGCGCTTTTCACTGATCCTTTGCTGCTGTTCCGTCTCTGTTTGGGAGGGGCGGGAGAGCAGACTTATTTAAGCCGCCACCGGTCTGCAGTAACCCGGTCTGTGACTCAGCAGACATGATCATTAAGCCGCATGAAAGTCATCCCCTGCGGCTACGGACTGACGAAGTCTTCCCGCTCGATTACCTTGAAAGCGGATTTTGTACAAGTTAATTCAATATTGAAAGCCTTTGCAAGAGTACAAAAGATCGAAATATTACATGTGCGCCGATATTCACTAAAGCATGTCGTCATAAAAATTAATCGGCAGCCATTATAGATGATCAATAAATCGTTTCAGTTGAGGCAAGCAAAAATCTCTGGTTCCAGCTTCACAGAGGTCAAAAGAGGTCTGATGCTTTTTCTGCTTTTTATTTTAAATCGAACATTTATAAAACATTAATTTAAACATCAAAGTTATATTTTTTTAATTTAAAAAAAAAAAAAAAAAATTTTGGGACATTTTATAGACCAGTGGTTCTCAACCTGGGGGTCCTTGAATGGGTTCCAGGAGTCATTAAAATAGTGAAATTAAATTATTCCCCATTATTCTTATGACTAGAACTGGCCCAAAGAAGGATTTATTCATGGGATTCTGTTAATCTACCAATCTATAGATGGATATGAAATGGTTAAATCTTATCAGATGGGGATCTGTGAGGCTACATCTTATCAAATACAGTCCCAGCCTGACGCGTATCAATTAGGGGGTCATTGACACCAAAAAGGTTGAGAACCGGAGTCATAGACTAAAAGGTTAACTTGAAATGTAAAGCAATTAGTTGCAGTCAACTTAACATCCAAGATTACGGTGACATCAGCCATAGATGATTTTGCAATTTTGCTTGATAAGTGACTGGAACAGTTAATCAGTAATCAAAATATTTGCAGATTAATTCAATTAAAAAGGTTGATCACCTAATCAAATTGTTTTAGCTCTGCTTAATTGTTTTGTTTTTATTTTTTAATAGTGACCAACATCTGTAGTGAGTGAGAACGTGTCATAAACATTTCAGTTTTTATCAGAAATGCTTAGCTGTTCTAAAAACTCAGATATTGGCACATTCATCACTTTAGCTGAGAATTAAAAATGAAACTAGAACATATGATGAGCAACAGTCTTATATGGAGGCTCTGAGTGAGTGAGTGATCTGGGTCATTGAGGGCACTGCAGATGAACAGCTGTACGACTGCAGAAATGACTGCTCATCCTCCCAGTACAAATTTTAAATCCGCTTAATGGTGCAGAATGACATAACTGACTGTGCTTCCTTTAGGATGATGTGGTAACTGATCTTTCTGTCTTTCTCTGCAGCGTGAGTGTATTTCTATGCATGTCGGCCAAGCCGGAGCCCAGATGGGCAATGCCTGCTGGGAGCTCTACTGCCTGGAGCACGGTATCCAGCCGGACGGTCAGATGCCCAGTGACAAGACCATCGGAGGTGGAGATGACTCCTTCAACACCTTCTTCAGCGAGACTGGAGCTGGCAAACACGTCCCCAGAGCTGTCTTTGTGGACTTGGAGCCAACTGTCATTGGTAAAAATGATTTCACTAAAAAAATACAAATAATAAATGCTGTAGAGATGATTTCTTTGTATCCAATTTATGTCCCAGATACTTAAGCCAAGAAATGTCTCTCGCAACATGTTATAAAAACATTTGGTGTAAACTTATGTTTTTATTATTGATCAATAGGAGTAATATTATTTCTCATTGCTCTGCAGATGAAGTCCGCACAGGAACCTACCGCCAGCTCTTCCACCCTGAGCAGCTGATCACTGGAAAGGAAGATGCAGCCAACAACTACGCCAGAGGTCACTACACAGTCGGCAAGGAGATCATCGACCTGGTTCTTGACAGGACTCGTAAACTGGTGAGATCATACACTCAAAACTAATAAGCCACTTTGGAGATGAAGCGTTTTCAGTCAGGGAGACTTGACTTTACAACATTTTAACACCCTTTCTTAAACTTTCAGGCTGACCAGTGCACAGGGCTCCAGGGTTTCCTCATCTTCCACTCCTTCGGAGGAGGAACCGGCTCTGGCTTCACCTCTCTGCTGATGGAGCGTCTCTCTGTCGACTATGGCAAGAAGTCCAAGCTTGAGTTTGCAGTTTACCCAGCTCCCCAGGTGTCTACAGCTGTGGTGGAGCCCTACAACTCCATCCTGACCACCCACACCACCCTGGAGCACTCTGACTGCGCCTTCATGGTGGACAATGAGGCCATCTACGACATCTGCCGCAGAAACCTTGACATCGAGCGTCCCACCTACACCAACCTCAACAGGCTGATTGGACAGATCGTCTCCTCCATCACCGCCTCCCTGCGTTTCGACGGCGCCTTGAACGTGGACCTGACAGAGTTCCAGACCAACTTGGTGCCCTACCCTCGTATCCACTTCCCACTGGCCACCTACGCCCCAGTTATCTCAGCAGAGAAGGCCTATCATGAGCAGCTGTCCGTAGCTGACATCACCAACGCCTGCTTCGAACCAGCCAATCAGATGGTGAAATGCGATCCTCGCCATGGTAAGTACATGGCCTGCTGTCTGCTGTACCGTGGCGACGTTGTGCCCAAAGACGTCAACTCTGCCATCGCTACCATCAAAACCAAGCGCACCATCCAGTTTGTGGACTGGTGTCCCACAGGCTTCAAGGTGGGCATCAACTACCAGCCTCCCACTGTGGTTCCTGGAGGAGACCTGGCCAAGGTGCAGAGGGCCGTGTGCATGCTGAGCAACACCACCGCCATCGCCGAGGCCTGGGCTCGTCTCGACCACAAGTTTGACCTGATGTACGCCAAGAGGGCCTTTGTCCACTGGTACGTAGGAGAGGGAATGGAGGAGGGAGAGTTCTCAGAGGCCAGAGAGGACATGGCTGCCCTGGAGAAGGATTACGAAGAGGTGGGAACTGACAGCGTCGGGGAGGAGGATGAAGGTGAAGAGTATTAGGTCACAAACATCTACAGCTTGCTGTGGCTCCATTTAAGACCGCCGCACTCAAAGAAAACCAACTCCAAAAAGGGTTTCACGGCTCAGCAATATTGGGACTCATTCCTTCTTAAATTCTGCACATTCCTGAGTTCAGTGCCTCATGTTTTTCATGCAAACCAATAAAGGAACATAAAGTCATTCTTTGTCCTGTGTTTTTACTTTAGTTTAAGTGTCTTAAACGGAAACTATCTGCAAATAACTGGAATCAGGAAGAAGTATGAATGGCACATTTGAGTCTGAAATCAAAGTCTTCAATTTGTGTCATGAGAAGGTGTTTTATATTAAAACAAAAAGGTCTCTAAAACTGCAGCATATCACTTATAAAATCAGATTTGCTTCATACAAATTGTAAAACCAGAACAAACCTCAGCTGACGCCAACGCCAGCTCCTCTAGATGCAGATTAAATGTCCATTTTATTTATATATATATATACATATAATCTGTAGGTCAAGGGGGATAAAACCTTTAATCTTTGGTGCTGAGTGATCATTATGAAACTATTGTGATGTATCTTGGGTTTAGTCTAATTCTGGACCAGGCTAAATGCTGGAGCAGCTGGATAATTTTAGGTTAAACCCACAGGAATACATAGCAGAGAACAGGATATTATTTTGTAGGTCAGGACCAAAACAACAGATCACATGACGCAGAGCTGAAACAGGATGTATGAAGAGATAACGGTTGAGGCCTGTTTGAGATAAAGCCTGAACTAAACCTTCCTGCACTCACATCCGTACATTATTGTTCCTCCATCACAGGATTATTTCAGGTTTACATTAAAGTAAAGGCTGCACTTAATGATTATTGTCATTATCAATTAATTAGAAACAAAGTGCTCATCTTCAAATGTATTGTTTTGTCTGATCAGTAGTCCAACATGTAAAGATATGCAGCATGTATGACAGAAATGCTTCAAATTTTCACATTTGAGGAGCTGAAACCAGTACGTACTGGGCATTTTTGCTTAAAAAAATGGCTGAAAGGATTAATTGATTAAATATTTATTGACTAATTGTTGCAGCTCTGGATAAAATCATTTATCCTGAGATACAAAACTGTAGACAAGTAAAGCAAAATAAACAAGAAAAAACTAAATGCAAGTCCAACAAGAGCTCGCCATCAACTTCCAAACTAGATTATTTTCATTATCGATTAATCTGTTGAGATTTATCCTGATTAATCATCTATGAAAATGTAAAAAAAAACAGTGAAAAGATGCATTTATGGTCCCTCAGACACCACAGTGACGTCTAACTAACAGTGTAAAACCTTCAGATGTTCAGTTCACTAAAGAAAAGCAGCAAATCGGCACAAATGAGAAGCCGGAACCTGAAAATATTCTGTGTTTTTGTTTGAAAAATGACAAATAGTTGCTGATTAATTTCCTGTCAATCGATCAATCGTTGCAGCTTGATTCCAAACTGCCCTCTTGCACTTTTATTTTACACTTTTTACCTGCACAAGACGATCAATAACTAGAGAAATAAACCGTTAACCCTGTCAGAACCTCTAGTTCATCATTAGTCTTAAATGATCTCATCTGCTTGTGTTTTTAATAATTTACACTCTACAGTAGGTGTTGACCTTTGACCTCTTTGAAGTCAGAAGGATCAGTGTCACGTCTGACTTTTTCCATTTTTAGTTCATAGTCGAGACTGAAGTCTAACGAAGAAAAAAAAGATAAATCCTGAATAAAAAATAAACTTGAAATAGGAGAAAATATTAAATTAATAATAAAAATTGCTAAATTTATATACAATGTTACTAAAATAAATACATTGATGATAGTGGTTTAAATAAAAATACATATATAGTCTATTGTATAATTTTGCCTTTGCCTCAAAAGTCTTTAATGCAACTATTCACATTAAATATTTCCTCATTTTCAAACAGATCTGGTTGTTCTGAAAAAGAAAATGTGTCCATATTCAAAACTTATGATAAGAAATGGATAAAAAGTAACAAAAAAAACGACAAAATTTGGCCTGAAACTGAACAAACAAACCAAATTTGAAGAATATTAAGTCAAAAATAAACTTGAAATAGAAGGAAATATTAAATCTATAATAAAACTTGATACATGTATGTATAATATCGGTAAATTAAACAACCATAGAATTTCTTTAGTTACTAAAAGCTTCTTAAAAGGTTTTAAAATCAGGATTTGAAAGTACAGAAAGTCACAGAAGTCACGCGGACTGATTGCAGCACTTAAACACGAAAAGATTTATTGAAGGTTCTCACAGTTACAAAATAGCTTGTTTTTTTCTTCATAGAATAGCATTTCTTTTTTTTATTTCATTTTCTGACTTGCGTGAGGTAAACAACAATATATCCAGAGACTTAAAATGATCTGAATGGCACACGAAGAGAAGGACGCTGTATGTCGTTAGTCATGTGAGGAGAAGACAGGAAGTTACAACCAGCAGCAAATCTACACTTTATCAGTATCAGTACAAATTTAATACTTTTTTCCCCCCTCAAGATTATCATTTTAGAACAATTTAAGCTTTTAAAAAAGCCTTTTGATGCTTTAAAATACATTTTAAGTCATGTTGCTTCCTCTCTGAGACAAAAACACGATGATCCCAACAGCAGCACAGTTTACAACAAACTTCAACCACAAACGACGGGGAAAAAAAAAAGCAAATTTCTGCTTCAATCTGGCTTCAACTGGAAAATATCTACCAGGCGTTCAGGCTGGATTTCAACAGGTAGAAGAAAAATCTGATGTTTAAATAGTCTGAGGCTCATTCTCCAAGCTATCAGGTGGTTCGGAAAAAGGCGGGAAAGCAACATCAGAGGAGTTTGAAATTTCAAGTTATGAGTGTGTTAGTCTGCTGGGAAAACACACATTTAGCTTTATCACCTGTTTGTCTCAAGGTGTTTTAGTAAAATAGTTCAGATTACCTGTGAATGCAACACTTTTGAGCAGCCAAACATCCCTGATACACTTGAACGCATCATACCGGCTCCACAAAATACCTAAAAATCAGATCCGCGCCTGCGTAAATCCTTCCTGACGTCACCTGATAGGTTTGTTTATTGTGACATCACCGTTAATGTTTCAAGGCATCACAACCTCATTCTTCATCATGATAATCATCGTCATCATTGTAGAGAGAAAAAGGCAGAGTAAGACAAGAGTGTGAGTGCGAGAGGAGGGGAGGGGGAAGGGGTGGGGGTGGGGGGGGGTCAGGGTCAGCGGACAGGAAGCTGGTTTCACTGGTTTCACTGGGGCAGAGCTTTGAGGATGGCGTTGACTTCCTCAGCGACGGCCGTCAGCGCGAACTCAAACTGGTCCTGAAGACGAGAGAGAAAGAAAGAAAGATTTTATAGAGCTGAGAGAGACAGATTAGCTTGTGAGGTTTTAATTTGAATATATTTGTTTATTTTTGTTGTTGTTTATATTTATTATTGATATTAATTTTGGGGGGGTTGTAGGTTTGAATCTGTTGCCAGGAAGAAGTTTTAAAGCCAAATACTGACGTGAAGATTCATTTTAAACAAAATATGTAATGTTACACTCAACATTTCATTAAAACACATTTTCTTCATTTACTGCTTCAGTTATCTCGTCTGCACTGCAGCTCCCAGTGTCACCAGTCTGATGACCAGCAACACAGTTTTACATGGAGTGGGGTGTTACCCACCCTTTTGGTACCTTTCTGACTGAAGATTGAAATTGTGGGTTCGACCTAGAGCCAATCAGCTATGTGAAGCTTTAGCTCACTGTGTTTGACAGCAACCCTGAAGTTTTAAGGTTGTGGGTTCAAACCTGACTTGATCAGCCAGTTTTTAAAGTTAGCAGCTGTATTTAAGATGTAAAACATTTGGTAAAGGTTTGACCCTTGAGGCTCACTGTGTTAAATTATGCTACTCAAAGGTTTTAATGTTCAAGCCAGAGCTGCTGGGAGCTTTATTGAAGCTAATATCTTATGTGATGACTGTCCTGGTCCAGTAGCTCAGTCTCTTTAGCAGCTGTTTAATGGTTTAGATGTTGTGGGTTCAATCCTGAATCAGTCAGACTTCTTAAAAGTGAGACACAACATACACCACTGAAGACTGAAAACATTTATGATACCATCTGAGCCAGTGGTGCAGTGTGTTAGACAGTGCTGTTAAAGATTTAAGATTGTGAGTTCAGTCCTGCCTTGGTGAAGATTGAAAACCTTTGGTGAAACCTCTTGGCAGCAGTTTCACTCAGTGGCTCATTGTGTTAGACAGCAACACTCAAGCTTTAAGATTGTGGGTTCAATTCAGAGAAGCTTTTTTTGAGCAAATAACTTGCACACAGACTTAGATGCTCTGTCAAAACCACCTTTTTAGGGACCTGGTCCAGGAGCTTGAACTGTTTAGTAACTTTTTGACTTTGTTGAAACTTTGGGTTCAATCCAGTCAGACCACTGAGGACTGAAAACACCAAATGAAAACATTGTGTCAGTGTAAATCTATAGCTCACTGTGTTGCACAGTGAGTCTGAAGTTTTAAGGTTGTGGGTTCAATCCTGACTTGAATTTTGAAACTTAGCTTCTCAATTGAAGATTAAACAACCTTTGGTTAAAGGTGTTTATGGCTCACTGTGTTAAAAGTTTTATGGTTGTTGGTTCAAGTCGTGGCCATTTGGTAACTTTTGAAAACCAATATCTTGATTAAAGACAGAAATGCTCTGATGAAACATCCTTTCAGCAGTCTGGTCCAGTAGCTCAACCTGTTTGGCAGCTGGTTGAAGGTTTTGATGTTGTGGGTTCAATCCTCTGTCTGTCATTGAGCTTTTTCAAGTCAGACACACTGCTGAAGGTTGAACAGCTCCAAAGAAAAGTCTATTGTACCATCTGATTCTGAAGCTCACTGTGTTAGAAGCTTCTTTGAAGCAGCTTCTTTTGCAGTTTTAGTAACTTTCTGACTGAAGATAGAAAACCTCAAATGTTGTTTTGTTTCAACTGGTCCGAAGCTTTAGCTCACTGTGTTTGACAGCAACACTGAAGTTTAAAAGTTGTGGGTTCAATCCCGACTTAACCAGTCTAACAGCTGTGAGGAAGTTTTAAGGTTGTTGGTTTGATCCCAACTTTCACTGAAGTTTTTTAAGTCAGACACACAGCTGGAGACTGAAAATCTCATGAAGACACATCAATCATCTGAGTGTATAGCTCAGTGTGTTAGACAGCAGGTTCATGTTTTAAGGGTCTGGGGTTCGATCCCGCATCAGTCAGTGACTCACTAAGAGGTGAGATTGAAAACCATTGACCTAAGTTTTAAGAACAGTATGACTCTGTGGCACAGTGTATTAGACAGCAGGTTTATGTTTTAGGGTTGTGGGTTCGATCCCGGGCCAGTCTGTGACTTTTGAATGACATCACTGAGAGGAGAGGTTGAAAAGCGCTCAGAGAAGAGCTGTGAGTGCGAAGGGGACCTGGTGGAGTGACGGCTTCGTCAACACAGATCTCAGATACGTCTGCGGACGTGAGGTGGCTGGTTCGATCCCTCTCCTTCACCAGTAACTGGAGCAAAAAAACTGTGTCCCACATGGGTGGGTAAGGGGGGGGGCCTTGTCCTCCCCCGATGTTCCGCAGGTATGTAAGCAGGGGGTTATGAAACAAGAAGTCCCGTCCAGCTGAAGTTTTACTGACGCATCAAGGTGCGAACAAGTTTTTAAAAATGTTGGAAGTAACCATCGCATGTTTGTTTCTTGTTATATTCTGTCATTACTAATACACAAAACCACCGCCTTCCTATCGGGATAAAATGAAAACTTCTCAGATGAGTCGGCAGACTTGTGTTTGCTTCACATGTAACTGTGTGTGTGTGTGTGTCTGTCTGTGAAACACTTAATACACCAGATTAACCAAAGATATCTTAGTTACCTTAATAGTGAAATCACTTATTTACTGACTTATCTTCAGTTTTTAATACAGATATTTGCACCTGCAGGCCGTTTGATGGTGTGGGGGGGGGACTTTTACTTTCTCCTGCAGGTGTGGGATTGAACCAGTGATGTTCTATCTTCAAGCCCTCTTCTCTAACCTTTACACCATCAGTTCCCACCACCCTCCCCAAGAATAAAACTCCCTCTAATGTTGACTGAGACAGAAGTCCCACTTAAGCAAACAATCTACCTAATAATGTTTTAATGTTTCTTTTCGTCTTTCTTTGGAGCTGCAGATTAGATCAGTTATGTTATATATTTATTCATCTGTCTGTCATGTTCTCTACAGTCGGTGTATTTATTCATCATGTTAAAGACTTTGGGTTTAAAGCAGCAGGTGTGTTGGTGGGAGGTGCTTTAGTAATGAAGGGAGGTGTAGCAGACTTACTGAGATTCAGGGTGAGAGTGAAGCCAAATCTTTGTATGTCTTCTAGGAAAGATGGTTTAACACAGTTCCCAGATGAGGTTATGATCATTTAGAGTACAAATTAGTGTCTTGTGTTTAGTTTTTTCTTGTCTTTCATGACAATAACAAACATAAAATTTAGTTTATGACAATCAGCTTGACTGGAAATAACAAGGTCACATTTAGATTTGAGAACAGAAGAATGTAAAATATTTAAAGTTTTACTGGTGTTGATGTTTTTTCAGTAAATCTCAGCTACAGTCTCACAAATCAGGAAGTTTCTCTGCAACTCTGCTCAGTTTAGGTGATTTAATTTAACATTTTCTCTCAGTTTCTCTACAAATTCCAGTAGTCATTGTAAATATTGTGACATTTAAACTAAATCACATTAAGCTTCATAGAACAATCACTTAACTGTTGTATTTTAATGACCTTAACTGTATATTTGGGAACAATTAAACCAACTTTTATAAGAGAAATACAAAGATTTGGCTTCACATAACACTTGGAACATGTTGCACAACATTTCTTACCCAGAAGAGCTTTTACAAGGTCTGCATGACAAAGAAACCTCCATCTTGTGTTTGATTGCTGAAACACCTCCCATTAACACACCTGTTTGTTCCTCCTCAGCTCCCAGTTAACCCACCTGGTCCTGATTCAATCACACTACGAGTTCTATGTAAAAACGACCTCAAGAGCCAATTTAAGAGTAAAAAAGTTCACTAGAAGAATAATTCACATTTATGAAATGACTCAACGTGAAGCTGTAAACCTTCAACTCTCAGGTGGTCATGTGATTAATCACATGTTTGCTCACAGAGGAGGAGCCACAAGGATATACTTGATTGTGTGAAATTAACAACAATCTATTATATTTAAAAGACATAAGATGGAATGAAACATCAGGAGATCTGATGACATGGAAACAAAAAAAACAAAAGAATCTGACGTCTTCTGCAGACAATAAAGAGACAGAAAAACAGCTTTTAATTAAACTGAAAGCTTTTAAATTTAGAAGTAGTTTTCAGTCCAGTGTAATTTGATAAACCTAAATGTGGGCCCAGTCTGACACACTACATTAACAAGAATATGTCTCCTCTGTCAGGGATTAAACCAGCTCTTCATCCTCTGAGCTGCTCAGTTTTCAACATTATATTTGTGATGAGAAACATTTTCAGGGTATGAAAACGTTCAGGAAATTTTATTTGAAATGCAACACATATTCAATGTAGACTGTATTAAACTTGATGAAAAACTATCAAAATATATAAATAAAATCATATTCCCGTCAAAACCCCCCCCCCAAAACATTCCTGTCTCAGTGAGACTCACCTTGGTACGAACCATCCCAGGTCTCTGGTCCCGAACGTGCTCCAACGTCGCAGCGATGTCGATCTCCTTCACACCTGCAGGACGACAGGTGACACACAGGATGATTTCACCAGCAACACACACAACAATACAACACACACACAAATACAACACACACGCACATACAACACACACGCACATACAACACACACACTTATACATCTTATACATCTACTTATACACAAAACTCCCGAGTTTGAACTTTGACTCTGGAGAGACTGCGGTCCGCACCACATCTCAGAGTTTTTTTGTATTATATTTCATTATTTAGCTTTATTTGTTTTATATATTTTTATGTTGTGTGTTATTATGACATTTAAATAAGAACACAAGTGTTTTCGTTGCTTTCACATAACCATAAAAACAATACCGACATCGCAGGGAAAACAAAAGAACACTGACAACAAGGTCGTCTCAATCACGACTTTTTGCTCCTAATCCTGATTGAATCCTGAGTATCTGCCAATTATAAAACTAATTCAGATCCAATATTATATTGTTGAATTGTGTTGAGTATAGAGGAGAGGTTTAGACAGCTGGTACTTGGAGAAAATAAGTAAAAGTTTTAGCTTTATATAATAAAAAAATGAGTTTTACATGAACTTCTTTCTTAGAAAACACACATTTATACACACAAATCTCACCTTTAGCCATACGATTCAAAACCATGTCAATCAGGATGTAAGTCCCAGTCCGACCTGTACCGTCACTATGGAAACAACAAAGAACAACAAATTAAACTTGAAAATAAAGACAATTGTCTCTCTCACAACCAATCAACGGACTTGATCATTTATTGATGATGAACAACCTTTTGATTGTCAGTGTATTGTTTGTGTTTTATATCAGAGGAGAATAAACCATCATCTGTCTGCCACCAAGTGGCCTCATGTGTCACTACAACTGACAGCATGTCTGAGTCAATAAATACAATAACGTGCATTTATAATCTGGATTGATTACCTGCAGTGGACGATGATGGGGCAGGATCGTCCTCGGTAGCACTTATTCACCTTCCTGAGGAGAAAGAAATGAGAAACAAAATATGATTAATTAAAAAACTTATTTAACTTTATTTATGAGGTTTTGTTCTACACAAGCTTCATCAGGTCATATGAACAAGCTTTAAAGCAGAAAAAATAGGTATTAAACTTTAAAATATATCTGATAACATCACTGTCAAAAGCTTAGAAAGAGACAGTAGGTCAATAAAAATGTCAAATCTTATTATTTTATCATGCAAGGAAAGTCAAAGTCAAAAAACTAGAACACCAGTATTCATAAATTAACAGATGAATAGATGAAAACGACTCAACTACACATACAGTAAACATATCATACATTGTAGAAATATAGACAGACAGACAAAATTATTGCAAGTTCACATATAAACAGATAAATATTGGACTTTTGCAGCCACCGTACAGATGATTGGCCACAAAAAGAGATTTACGCACCACTAATATCTTCTTCTCATCAAATCATTCAAGTCTTTAACTGAGTCTTAAACATGTGACAGTATTTCTTATAAAAAAAATCAACTTGTTTCAAGAATCTTCAGACTAGATGCACTAGAATCAAGAAAATACTTGAAACAAGTTTGATTCGCACGTTAGACAGATAGAAAGAAAAGACCGGGGAGGAGTTTCGGCGATGGACCTCCTGCTGCAGCCACATCAGTCCATGATCATTTTTGTGACTATGCAACTGGACCCAGACTACTAGCTGCAAATCACAAGAATGACACAGACAGATATGTTCAAAAAATTAAAACCAAGGGCCCCGCTGACCTCCATCGCACAAGGGAGGGAGGACGGGAAGAGAGGAGGGACAGAGGAGCGGGAGGGAGGGGAGGAAAGACAGAAGGATGAAGGAGAGAATCAGGATATTGTTTCTACGGCTGGGTGTCAAATGATACTAATGAATACTTTCCTTAGTATCAGTGTCTGTCTTACTTCACTTGCCTTCAACACAGACCATAATAAAGACACTGCAGCCTTTTTTTCAGACATATAAGATGTCCCGGCTTGTGAAAAATGCTGCTTCTTTAAAGGTTCCTGCAGAGAAAAGGAGCTACTTGTTTTTGTCTGTGCAGTGTTTATATGTGAAGTACCTGCGGAAGTCCAGCAGGGGGCGTGTGGAGGTGGGGATGCCCTGAGCCGGCCAGCTGAGGAAGTGGAACTGAGTGAGCGTCCTGGTTTCCTGCGTCTGCACGTTCTTCAGGTAGAAGCTTCGCACCAGGAAGTCGTTACACCAGATGTGCTCCGACACCAGATTCACCTGCAGGACGGACGGCCAATAGAAATACAGATGCTGACTCATCAGACGTGTTCTTTAAAACCAGCAGAAGAAGAAGTACTGAGATCCTTTACTGCAGTAAAAGCACATAAGTATTATGAGCTTGATGTAGTTAAAGTATTGCAGTAAAAGTACATAAGTATTATGAGCTTGATGTAGTTAAAGTATTGCAGTAAAAGTAGTGGTTTGGTCCCTCTGACTGATATATTATTATATATGACATCATTAGATTATTAATAGTGAAGCATCAGTGTTAGAGCAGCATGTTACTGTTGTAGCTGCTGGAGGTGGAGCTAGTTTACACTACTTTATATACAGTTAGCTAGTTTAGTCCAGTGGTTCCCAACCTAGGGGTCGGGGCCCCTCCAAAGGGTCAGCAGATAAATCTGAGGGGTGGTGAGATGATTAATGGGAGAGGAAAGAAGAAAAAACAAAGTTCTGATACACAAATCTGTTTTCAGTTTTTGGACTTTTTCTCTAATCTTTGATTTTTGCTGAAATATTGGATCATTTGAACATTTATTGAAATGAAAGCATGTGAGAAGTTTAGAGGGAAAAATCACTATTTGGTGGAGCTGTTAACAACTCATAGACATGTGAAATGTGACCCCGACTACACACTGCTTTTTGTAAGATGTCTAAAGCCAAAAAGGTTGGAAACCACTGGTTTCATCTTTAACAATGTGTTGTATTTTAAAAGCTTGTTATATTATCCATTGTGTCAAATCTTCATCTGAAAAGTAACTAAAGCTGTCAAATAAATGTAGTGGAGTAGAAAGTACAATATTTCCCTCTGAAATGTAGAAAGTAGCATCACATGGAAATACTCAAGTTAAGTACAAGTACAATACGTGAGTAAATGTACTTAGTTACTGCTCTCACCTCATAGATGTGGTAGAGGGAAGAGCCTTCATCAGGCCAGTAACGGTCACACTGTTTCTCTCCGTCCTCCACCAGAGCCGTCATCATCACTATCACCGTGCAGCCGTTCTCCCAGACCATCTACACAACAACAACAACAACAACAACAACAACAACAACATTATTACAACAGTAAACCTTCGTGGTTCTTCATGTTCTGACAAACTTCAGTAAAAATGTATGTTTCCCAAAAGTTTTTAGTTCCTCTCGTACCTGGATGTGATTGTGATGGATCTGATAATAAATAATTGCTTGTAAGAATTTATCTTGTTTACATACATCTGAGTTTTTCTTACAAATAAACCAATAAAACATATATTTGCAGATGTTTTTAATCCACTTCAAACTCTACTTGTATTCTTTTATATTTTGTGTCACGCTGACCTGCCAGAAGTCGGAGATGGTGTGTGACAGCGGGCCCTGGGTGGCGATGTAAGCTGGCATCCGGGGGTCGTGTTCAATCTGGAGGAAGGGAGGGAGGTGAAAGGTCACACAGGGTCACAAGGTCAGAGGTCAAAGTCTCAGATCCGATGGACCGGCTACATTCTTTCAGGAGACTTTTTTTCAGTTTGTTTGGCAGCAACATCACATTTTCTGATTATTGGAAACTTAGATGAAAACATCAAAAACATGTTGTTTCTCCTCCTACAGATGATGTGAAACACGAGATCAGGGCTTTCTCTGGGATCTTGGGGGGGTGAATAATGTGGTTGCTATGGCGACCGTTTGATGAGAAAGGACTTACTATGGTGCTGGCGTTGATGTAGTCGGAGCGTGAAGGGTTGATCTCCGCTTTCAGCTTCACCCTCGAGTGATCATCTGAAGGACAACAAAGACATTTAACTCTTTCACAGCCAGTTTCCTCGTTTTTATTTCCCACTTAAGCAGGTTTAAGGTTGTTAAAATCATCTTATTCCATCCCGCCTGACATCATATCACATATATTCTGCACTGATCCATCAGATGTAAATATGAGGCATTTATGTGGTGTCAGAATAATCGGAAAAATTAGATCCTGACTAGAAAAATGTACATGAAGTTGGAAAAACAACTCAGAAAGTCGACAAAAATTTTGGTTCACAACTTGCTGAAAGTTGTCATATATGCAGAAACATGGTGGACAAAAGTAGATGTTTGGTTGATGGAAAGAAATGTTTTTATTGATTCATTTATTGCATATCAATTTTTTGTTCACATGTAATTTGTAATATGGTTTTAGGATGTAACCGTTTCCTTTGCTATTTGTTGTCACACAAAAACTAGACACAGCTATTAACATGTAGAAACGCTCTGAGCAATAAAA
The DNA here is from genome assembly GCF_963924715.1 of Thunnus thynnus. Classification (NCBI taxonomy): domain Eukaryota; kingdom Metazoa; phylum Chordata; class Actinopteri; order Scombriformes; family Scombridae; genus Thunnus; species Thunnus thynnus. The sequence goes on along the minus strand of NC_089540.1, from coordinate 18,354,721 downwards.
TACTATAATAATAAATGTTTTTTCCGCATTACAATATTATTATAAGCTCACGAACACACCGAAGTCGGAAGAACAACTTCCCAGCTCGGGAAATAGGATCATCTGAGGAGCAAGTGAATGCAGCAATATTCCAGACACATTTTCCCAGATTCAGCTGGACATATTTGGTACTTTTGGAAATTTTGTGATGTCCACAAGAATTTCAAAATAAAGTTCTGTGGGTCTACAAAGAAAATTTGGCTGCACAGCAGGACTTTGCAATGGTTTAAGACGTCTCACAGGTGTTTCTACTCTTTTGTAAATAGTATTTGATTTAATTATTTTTTCACTGGCACAACTACTTCAATTACAAACATAAAATCAATAAGGTGCTATATATAATTCATATATATGTGAGATATACTTCTTTTCTACTCAGCTTTCTGCACATTTAAGGCACTTTTAGACCTTTAGACAACAACTATCGTGTAAGTTTATTACATGTCGCACTGTGCAAGATTAAAAACAGATCAGGACTGTGAAAAAAGGCCTCTCAAAATTCTCTAAACTGTAATAAGAATCAGAGGAAATGTAAATAATTATGTTTTTAAGATCTGACCTTGGTTATATGAGTCTCCTGACATCTCCTGATTATTATTAGAATATATTTATTACAACTTAACCAATAAAACAAGTTATATCTGCAGACTTTCTTGTAAATAGAAAAAAAATACACGAGAGCAGAGACATGTCATCGGCATCGTCATCATCCATCCTCCATGAAAGTAATTGGAGGAAACAGCTGCAGGTGTTTATAATAACGGCAATTAAATCTGGACTGTATATTTGACAGTTGCATGTTTGTGTTCATATCTAACTGTACTGGAAGTGAAGCAGCTGTCGGGACTCACAGGGTACAGAGTCGGAGCAGCGGTTCTTCTTGGCGTTGGCGTCGCTCTGAGCCACAGAGACGGCGCTGGGCTCGGCCTGGTAGGAGCACAGAGCCTCCCACTCCTTCATCAGACGGTCCTTGTTCCTCAGGTGGTCCTCCATGTAAGCCTTCACACAGAGAAGGTACTCAGTTAGTTTATCTTTGAGGAACAATCTTTCAATGAGATGCAGCTGTGTTATCATTTAGATCGAACATCTTCCGAATAGTCCCCAACAAAAGCACATGTTCCTCCTTTTTTCTATGACATTTGCCAAAAATTACAGTTTCAGCTGCTTTAGGAAACTACTGAGCTTTTTTAAACATGAAACTATATTTGTGAGCTGTTTTTAAAAATGTATGTCTTCAGTAGGAACCAATAGGTTTGGAGCTGAGAGCCACAGAGTAGAGAAGTCAGCAGACTTATCCTTTATAATTGTCTAGAGAAATACTCTGTAAGCACTGATGTAGATGTCTTTTGACCTGTGAAAGGTTTTCAACAACAGTTTATTGACTGAATATTAAGCTTCAAAATAAAACAGTTAAATGCGCTTTAAACAACAATTACATGCAAACTAGATATCTGAAGAAATATTAACTTTCCACCAAATTTCAGCCACTAGACCAGCAGTTCCAAAGATTATGTTTTCCTTGTCAGATTGATATGTTTTAATATTAAGGTCAAAGGTTATTCTCTCCATATACAGCACAATGCTTATTATGAAGTGCAACAGTTCACACAATTACAGTAAAAACAGTAAAAAACAGACAAAGTGCAATGGATAAAAAATGTGTGAAACGGTCAAATGTTTTAGTGTTCAATAGATCTGCAGGAACTGGTCGATCAGTTGCCAATGATTAAATTAATCACCAACAATTTTGATGAGCAATTAATTGTTTTTGAGTCATTTTTTAAGAAGAAAAAGTCCAAATTCTCTGATTCCAGCTTCTCAAATGTGGTTTCTTCAGTCCTCTATGACAGTAAACTGAATATCTTTGGGTTGTGGACATTTGAGGATATTTTTCACAATTTTCTGACATTTTATGGACCAAACAACTAATCAATTAATTGAGAAAAGAATCAACAGATCAATCAGTAATGAAAATAATCATCTAGTGTACAAGAAAAAGGTTTATGGAGATAAAATGATCCAAAACTTCACAAGAGAAGGAGAATTATTAGTGATGTGACCATCAAATCACCAATCAATGACACTTAGTGATGTCATACGATGACGTCAGTACTGACCAGGATCATGTGACCGGTGGAGATGTCCATGTTGGCCTGCGCCGGCTCCTCGCACCATGACGGCGTGCTGCTGTGGGAGCTGGGGCTGGGCTGGGCTCCGTCGCTGAACTGTGACGAGACGCTGCTCACCCTCGAGTCGGCACCTCCACCTCCTGCTGCTCCCGCTCCTCCTCCGACGCCAGCACCTCCTCCTCCTCCTCCTCCTCCTCCTCCTCCACCTGCTCCTCCGCCCGCTCCTCCCACAGCGCCCAGGGCGGCAGCTTCCAGGCGTCCGAAGGCGCCTTTGGAGGCCATGTGCTGGCGACACAGGTCCTGGTGAGCCAGTTATGCATTTTTTATACTGCTCCTTAATATATTTTTAATACTTTAAAACCCATTTCTTCTACTTTTATTATGTTTTTCATAAGTTGCGTTTAAAATATAAATCGATAAATCTTTAAAATGTTCTTTAACAGTTTTAGATATTTCAGTTTTAGCTTGAGGCCAATACTAAGATCAATATTTGAGAGTTTAAAAACCTGTTTTTTTAACCATAAACATAAGTGGTTGGTATTTAAATTGGTTATTAAATTGTATTGTTATTATTATTATTATTAAATGGCACATATATTTATGCCCATTGATTAGAGAAATATACTCATATAGCATTCTGACTTTGATCTTTTTTACAGATATATATCTATATTTCTCACTCTGGTTTCTTTTTGTGTTGCTGTAATGTTGAATTTCCCTCCAGTGATCAATAAATAATCAATAACTTTATCTTATCTTAAAGACCATTTGAATAAGATTTGTACTGTGAGTGTCGGTTTTCACTGGAAAAATATGTTTCTCAAAAACACTACCAGAAACTAAAAAAAGAGTAAATCTTAAACAGTAATCTTTACTGGAAATTCAATTACTATCAATGACAACTATTAACAAAACAAATACAACAAATAATTAAGTTGCGATAAGAAAAAAAAGATCAAATATAGCCAATAAAATTTAATTTATAATCATGTAGATATTATATATATATTTGTTAGGGTTAGGGTTAGGGTTATTTTACTGTAATATACTGAAATATTTTGATTTAATCATGTATTAAAATTAATTTTTAACAGTTAAAACAGCCTGTCATGACTGAATCTTTGTATATTATTTATCGTCATTAACCAGTTCTTCTTCTTTCTTTGGCATATTTATAATTCTGTTTCTTCTCATGTATGTTGGCAAACATGGATGTTATATATTGATATACTCAACAATATTTAAGTACTTCATATACTGTTACTGGCTGGTTTAACTGGCTGACTGAAACGTATCAGGGAGGAAGTATAACGTAGCAAATAATCAATGAAGTTCTTGAGTAGATATACTTATTATTGGTATTTTGAAGTGTGTCTTTCTTCTTTGTAGAGTGACATATTCTATATTTACAGGTGTTTTTGGCCCCTCCTCCTCCTCATCCTCACCTGGTACTCCTGGTGGCTGAAGCTGCCTCCCTCGGGTCCCAGGCCCAGCTTCTTCGCCGCCAGCCGGTGGGCGTGGTGACGCAGGCAGGCGATGGTCATGGCTGCCACCAGGATGCCGCCAATGCAGGCCATGGCCACCAGCGCGGCAAACACCGAGCGAGAGCCGGGCTGGACTCTGGTCGCCAGGGGCAACGCTTTCCCATCATTCCTCTGTGGTGGGAGGACAAAGAGAGAAGGACAGAAAAAACAAAGTACATTTACTTTAGTACTGCACTTAAATGCAATTTTAGGTACTTGTACTTTTCTTGAGTATTTCCATTTGATACTACTTTATACTTCTACTCAACTACATTAAAGAGGGAAATATTGCACTTTTTACTCCACTACATTTATTTCACAGCTATAGTTACTTGAAGATTTTACATGTATTTTATATTTCTACTATATATATTTATATTTGTAATAAATATAGATCACTTTCTTTTTTTGTTGCTCAGTGTCTAAAAAACACATGAAATCCCCTTTGATTCAATGTTGTAACAATAATAATACAAAATATATATATTTTTTAACATATACAGTTTATATAATATCACTGAGTGGAGTATTTTTACTTTTCATACTTTAAGTATATTTTGCAACTCTTACTTCTTTACTATTACTTACTACTAAGTAAGATTCTTAATGCAGGACTTTCACTTGCAACAGAGTATTTTTATACTGTGTTATTTCTACTTTTACTTAAGGAAACAAGCTCCATTCTTCTTCCATCACTGATAAATTCCAGTTTTATTTGTACTCAACTTTCTTCGAGCGCTGTTTCCAACCGACACCTTGATTTTTAGTCCACAACAAACTGAAACTAGTATTGACTCATAAACACCCTAAACTACAAGACACACACAGTATTCTGATATGTCTAATTCCTCCGTTGTTGTATAAAAACTATTAAAAACACATCAGTGAGTCACACCGCTGCACTGGGTGACATGTTCCTTCATTATGAAGAGTTTGGTCACGTTAGTTTGTTTAGAAACGGCTCCAAAGACTAATAACAGCATCATGTTTTCAGTCTCCAGAGAGTAGTTCTGTGTAAGATAGACGCTACGGAGCATGTGCATGAACACAGTTCTGTTTACAGCTTCAGTAGCTTGTTGTGCTACGAATCACAACCTCTGGACTTGAAGTTCTTTGAGAAATTCCTAATGCACCACAAGAAGAAGACGATTCAGCATTTTTTCACTATTCTTGCTTGAAAAATTACAGATTGTTCTTCAATTAATAGTTAAAAAGCCTTTTTGATCATGATTGAATTAATTAAAGATCAATGCGTATGATGAGCAGATGTTTTACTGGTCTTTTTAAGATATGATAATTAGTCAATTAATCAATTAGTTGCCAACTATTAAATTAATCGGCAACTATTTCATCGTTTTGAGTCTTTTTTTTAAGAAGAAAAAAGTCCAAATTCTCTGATTCAAACTTCTCAAATATGATTATTTTCCAGTTTCTTTCGTCCTCCATGACAGTAAACTGAATATCTTTGGGTTGTGACGTCATCTTGGACTTTGAGAAACACTCATTGACATTTTTCACCATTTTCTGACATTTTATAAACCAAACAACTAATCGATTAATTCAGAAAAAAAGTAAAAAGTGAAAGTGAGGAAACTATTTTTCTGCTTTTCACTATATAAAGGAGAGAAGTTATGACTGTTTTTAAAAAGGCAAACTAATTAAATTAACTATTTGAACTCCTCTCTTTTACCCCTCCCCTTCCTCTCCTTTTCATCATCCCTCCCTCCTCCTCCTCCCACCCTCTCCTCCTCCTCCTCCTCCTCGGATGAATTGTCTGTCTTGACCTTTCAGACCTCCTCCTTCCTCTCCGTGGGCCTCAGGAATGTGAGGCGCTTTCTCTCTGTGTTGGTATCTGATAGACATTAAGGTTGGAGCTGTGTTTGGGGGTAGAAAAGGGTACTTCACCTGCTATTATGAAGGGGCCCCAATGGGGTACAATGTGTGTGTGTGTGTGTGAAGAGAGGAAAAAAAGAAAATGGACGACCAGGCTACATGTGGTTGATGGATTTAAGACGGTTTGCTGCTTAACTGTCGTCATATCAACAAACATTTTAATAGATCAGGATTCATTCACCACATCTCTTCCTTTATCAGTCGTTTTTTTCCTTTGATTTATTGCCTCTACAACCGATGCAGTTCATTTATCACAGCTCATAAAACAAACATAAATCCTCAAAACAGTCCGATACACACCGTTAATGTTCTACATCAAATATCTGCAAACAGATGTCTGCCTAACAGATCGGAGCTGCAGGGATCATATGATACATTTCAGAGGAATATAAAAGCTTTAGTTGTCAAATAACGTAGAAAATACACGATTAAACGACAGAAAACAGCTGCAGTCACACTCAGTATTTACAGCCACAGATAGATTACAAGTCCATGGAGGAAGAGTATTTTTTAAACAGACTACAGTGAGCGAGGACACCTGGTCTTTACACAAGAAGAATATTTTAGGAATATAAAATACAACAAATGCAACGAGTAAAAAGGCAAATAGAATTACAAAAATGTCACTATGTACACTAAATAAAGTAGGTAAACTGTAACGTAACACTGTTTAAATGGTGTTTTTTCTTTGTAACACTGCTTTTAAATGATAATATATGAATAAAGTTTATTATTATTATCATTATTACTATAAACTGACCATTGAGAACAGACACTTGGTCTTTACACAAGAAGAATATTTTAGGAATATTACAAATGCCATCAGTAGTAAAGTAAAAATGTCATCACAGACACTAAATTCTTATACTGGAGCAATATTACAGAAACACCATAAATATTACAAGTAATTTATTATAATATAACACTATAAGATGACTATTGAGTACAGACACTTATATTATAAGAGTATTTTTTTTGTTTTATCAGACAAATACAAACTTAATGGTACAAATACTGCATCTTTAATCATGTAGGAATACTATAAACATTGTATGGATCACTTAAGTGATATGCTAAGTATCTACAAACTGATTATTGAGTAGTATTGACAGAGTAAAGTATTTTTTCAGTTGGATAAAAAGGTTAAGTGTGTAAATTACATTCATAAATATGACTTTTATAACTTCTGGTTAAACGGCTCCACATATAAACTCTTTGTGAATAAAAATACTTAAGTATAAATTAGTTAATTTCATGTTTTCACTCACCAAACGCACGATGCAGAGCAACTCCTGACGTCCTGCTGCTCTCACATGGAGCCGGTCAGTGCAAACAGCAGAGTGTCAAGCTGGATGTCAAGTCAACAAACTGCACTTCCGAGAGAGACTTTCACAATGATGGTACAAAATAAAAGCGTAATTTAAAATGTAATTAGCGTATATTTCTCTGTACACGTTTAAATGAAGGATAGTTTTGCAGTGTCCTACTACAGTAAAAGTACATAAGTATTATGAGCTTGATGTAGTTAAAGTATTGCAGTAAAAGTACATAAGTATTATGAGCTTGATGTAGTTAAAGTATTGCAGTAAAAGTACATAAGTATTATGAGCTTGATGTAGTTAAAGTATTGCAGTAAAAGTACATAAGTATTATGAGCTTGATGTAGTTAAAGTATTGCAGTAAAAGTAGTGGTTTGGTCCCTCTGACTGATATATTATTATATATGACATCATTAGATTATTAATAGTGAAGCATCAGTGTTAGAGCAGCATGTTACTGTTGTAGCTGCTGGAGGTGGAGCTAGTTTACACTACTTTATATACAGTTAGCTAGTTTAGTCCAGTGGTTCCCAACCTAGGGGTCGGGCCCCTCCAAAGGGTCAGCAGATAAATCTGAGGGGTGGTGAGATGATTAATGGGAGAGGAAAGAAGAAAAAACAAAGTTCTGATACACAAATCTGTTTTCAGTTTTTGGACTTTTTCTCTAATCTTTGATTTTTGCTGAAATATTGGATCATTTGAACATTTATTGAAATGAAAGCATGTGAGAAGTTTAGAGGGAAAAATCACTATTTGGTGGAGCTGTTAACAACTCATAGACATGTGAAATGTGACCCCGACTACACACTGCTTTTTGTAAGACGTCAAAAGTCAAAATTTGTTGTATTTTAAAAGCTTGTTATATTATCCATTGTGTCAAATCTTCATCTGAAAAGTAACTAAAGCTGTCAAATAAATGTAGTGGAGTAGAAAGTACAATATTTCCCTCTGAAATGTAGAAAGTAGCATCACATGGAAATACTCAAGTAAAGTACAAGTACCTCAAAACTGTACTTAAGTACAGAACTTGACTAAATGGACTTAGTTACTGTATTTTTGCTGCATTTAATAATTTAAACATTACTAGAGAGTCCATCTATTCATGCACTCCGTTGTGCATGAATAGATGGAAGTTGTTCAAGTGTTGCCACATTGAACAACTTCTCCTCTGGCGCCACCATCGTGCAAAAAACTCTACTTGTTCTCAACGAAGATCAAAACAAACGTGCAGATTGCAATGAAATTAACTTTACATTCACCTGACACACCTGAGACAATTCTCACTTTGGTCACTTCATGATCTTTTTCCTCTTTTTTAAAAAAAATAATTAATTTAGTCATTTTTTAATGATGTAGCTGATTAAAAGTTGATACCTGTGTAACACAAACTTTGATTTTGTAATTGTTAAACTAACCTCACCAAACTAACTCACTGTCATCTGTATATGAACCAAACAGCTAAAAAAAATATAGAATTCTAATGTAATCAATGATCATTAAAATGAAAATTAACCTGTAATTATGTACAGTTTGGTTCTGGACTGTAGCGTCTCAAGAGGACACATGAGAGTTGTTTTATAGTAATAAACTGTTGATTGTCACTTTACTTATCACATTATTAGAGCTGTAATGATTCACCCAATTAATCAATACATCAATAAACAGAAAATGAATCTACAAATTATCAAATATTCTCAAGTTCCAGCTTCTCAGATGTAAAGATTTTCTGCTTTTCTGTGTTTTATATGATTATAAACTGAATATATTTGGGTTTTGAACTGTTGAAGACATGAAGACATCATCTTGGTTGTACAGTTTATAGATTAAATGGTTAATTGATTATCTGAACGAGTAATGTGGCAGCAGTAGTAGCTTTAGTAGTAATATCATTCCTATAGTAGTAAACGCTATAAAGAAACACTATACAAATTTCCTTCCATCATAATTCTGTCTTTATCCCTCTCTGCTCCTCATGTTGACCCTCTCTGCTACCTTTCTTCTTCTCTGACATCTTCTCACGCACACACTCACCTCTCCAACGCCGCTCTGCAGCACCTTCAGCCCCGTCTCAGACTCCAGGAAGTTCTTCTCTGCAACTGAGCGCGTGCAGAAATGCAACGATAAGAAAATAATCAGGATTTATGACATTTAATTCAACTAAACATCTCAGGTGTAGTCGCTGAATACGTCGACTTTTCCTGGATTTTCCCTCAGCTCGCTTTGTCTACGTCTGTTATCAAAGAAGGGGTAGACAAATTAATGTGAACACTTCACGAGAAAGCATGAAGGAAGCTGCTCACATGTGAAGATTTGCTGCTTTTCTTAGTTTTCTGTCATTGTAAAGCGGATATCTTTGGGTTTTCGACTGTTGAAAACATTTAAAGACGTCAGCTCGGTCTCTGGGAACTTGACAGGGACATTTTGTACTTTTTAAAGATTAAATGTTCAATTTTAATAACTGAACAAAGACGCCAAAACATGAGTTGGTTGCAGCTTCTCAGATGTGATGATTTGATGCTTTTCTTTGTCAAACGTGACAGTAAACTGAATATCTTTGGGTTTTGGACTGTTAGTCGGACAAAACAAGACATCTTAAAACGTCACTATTGACTTAGATTTTTCACTAATTTCTAATATTTTACAGATAAAACGATTAATCGAGAAAATAGTCGTTAAATGCAGCTGTAATCCAGTGATTAATAAACTTGATGGGAGCTAATTGTTGTTTAACTGTGTTAAAATCACAAAGAGTTTATATTCTAACATCTAGTTCTGCAGTAGATAATAATTTGTCCTAGAATATGGACAGTAGAGCTGCAACGATTAGTCGATTAATTGATTAGTTGCCAACAATCGTTTTCAGTCATTTTTTAAGAAAAAAATGTCCAAATTCTCTGATTCCAGCTTCTTAAATGTGAATATTTTCTGGTTTCTTTAGTCTCTATGACAGTAAACTGAATATATTTGAGTTGTTTTCTGTTTTCTGACATTTTATGGACCAAACAACTAATCAATTAATCGTGAAATTAATCATTAGTTGCAGCCCTAATGGACACTAAACCATTAAAACACATTTCACTCTTTCACAGAGGCTCTTTTCATTCATTCTGGCTGCAGGAATTATAAAGACGAGATGCTAAGTTGTCTTTGTTTACACACAGAAACAAGATAAATGTGTAAAATCAATCGACAGGACTTCATGTACCGGCTTTCTCCGCCACGTCTCCCGCCGTCAGGTTCTTGGAGTTCGGTCGGATCCGGAAGGTGATCGCAGGTCCGACCACACTGCAGAGGAGAAAACACAAGAGCCAAGATCCAAACATGAGTTATACAGAGAGAGAAAACACAACAACTGAAATATTAAATATAGACAATGGAGTGGAACCAACATCCAACAACATCAGCAAAAATCTCCTTCTGTTAAAGCATTTTTCTCTGTAACTGAGATTAATTTTCCTTAAACAGGTTTGTGAAACAATTTGCATAAACTGTGAGAATAAATCAACTTGTTTAATGTGTTTAAGTCAATTTAATAAATAATTTATTAAACACTAAAATCACAGAAAAGTTTTTCTCAAAAAGTCACAGAATTCTCATAAAAGTTAAACAGTCATGGTGCAAAACTCTCTAGAATAATAATTATTATTATATATATTTTTAATATTTTTTCTCTTTTTAATCTAAATGTTATATATTAATTTTTCATATATATGTATGTTTATTATATGTATTTGTATTTATGTGTATTGTATATATATATATATATATTAGAAAATATGGAATAAAACTTCTATACTTTCACTTAAATGCAGGACTTTTACTTTTAATGGAGTATTTATATATATATATATATATATATATATATATATATATGGAGTTTTTGCTGTATTTCTACTCTCACTAAAGTAAAGTATCTGAATATTTCTTCCACCACTGCTTTTAATTAGTGTTATTATTTATTTTCTATTGTTCTTTTGGACATTTTCACATCGTCCTCCGTTGATGCTGTGATTTTATTCTTTTCTTTTAATCTTCACACTAAAATCTTCTGTATTTTTAAAAAAAAATTTGTGTGTTTTTAAATTTGCAAACCAACTTGCCTCAAATTAAGTATTTTTGAATTTAAATTAATTTTTATTTCTATTATTATTTTATATGGACTCCATGAGGACTTGCAATCATTTTGTGGCATCAGATAAAAATGACTTGATGAGGAGATTTTTGCAGTTAAAGGACGAGTTCAGTGAAAACAGTGAAAGAGGTTTTTCCTCGCTGTAATCAGTCCTCCTGTTCATACTGGCTGTTAAAAGATCCTCGTTCTGTGCTAAAAATGCATTTAAAAGTTGAGCTTATATTCAGCTTCAGCAGTCTGAGTTAGTCATGTCAAGTGGATATCTGACACATTTACAGTCTTTTTAGTAATAATAATAATAATAATAATAATAAATTAGATTTATATAGCGCCTTTCATCCAAGGACGCTTTACAAAAAAGGAGAAAAAGAAACTAAGCTGAGCTTAAATAATAAGCAACTGAGAAGACTGTCTCCAAAATTGCGTCGGCTGGTGCGGGGGGGACGGAGTGCAGCCCCGAGTCCGAGGACCGCAGGCTTCGGGAAGGTGTGTGTTGGGTGGAGGAGGTCTGAAAGGTACTGGGGGGGCCATGGAGTGGAGGGATTTGTAGGAGCCAGTGTAGGTGAATGAGAGTGGGGGGTGATGTGCTGCCAGGGTTCGGTGTGGGTGAGAACCCCGGCAGCTGAGTTCTGGACATATCGGAGCCTGTCCAGGGTTTTACTGAGAACCCCCAACAGGACTCCACTGCAGTAGTCCAGAAGATTTGAGATGAAGGCATGGATCAAGGTCTCGGCAACGGTGTTTGAGAGCGACGGCCGGAGTCAGGAGATGTTCTTGAGGTGGAAAAAGGCGGATTTGGTGGCAGATTTGATGTGACTGGAAGGAGAGCGAAGAGTCCAGGATGACGCCCCGGACTCTACGTTCTCCTTCATCAAATTCACCTCTTTGTGTTTCCTCGGACAGTGTTTCCATGTTGAGCTGCAGGTGGAAGTATAGTAACAAAAAGAGGGACTTTGGCACTAAAAAGACTGTAACGTTGAAAGATATCTACTTGATTTAGCTTCAGATAAACTTTTAAACACATTTTGTCCTCCATCACTTCCACTGTAAGTGCATTATGAAGGGATCTTTCACTGTTGTTTTAAGACACACGTGAAAAATTGTGAACTCGTCCTTTAAAGTTTTTCAGTTTCAGGTCAAAGGTCAGGAGTTTAGTGGATAAGCAGGGAAAGGAGAAACGATGCGGTGAATCACTTCCACATGCAGAGAGTCAACACACACACACACACACACACACACACACACACACACACACACACACATCACATCACACGCTCGTCAGCTCCGACACATTTCACGTCTCATTTGGCGTTCAGGTAGCTGCTCCGACCCGGGTTTTAGGTTTTTAATCCCACGAAATAAAACTCAGTGATCCTGCAAATTTGTTTCCAGCAGCAGCGTCAGGCGAGCAGGTTGAAGGAGGGGGGGGGGGTTATTTATTTATTTATTTATTTATTTACTCTGAGGGTTCGTGAGCAGGCCGGCGTCTCCTTCGTTCCTACCTGATGTTGATGGAGGAGCTGGTGGAGAGGCCGATCCTCTCTGACAGCAGCTGCAGCAGACGCACCCCGTCGTTCAGACTGAGGGGGCTGCGGCGACAAAACACACACACACACACACACACACACACATAAACACATGAACACACACACACACACACTCTCAGGTGCTTATCAGAGGCGTCCCTCCCTCCCTTCTTTACTTATTTCTCTCCTTTTCCTTCCCTTTACTTACTTTTCCTCTTTCCTGTTTTCCATATTTTATTGTCATATTTTCCTCCTTTCTTTCCTTTCTTTACCTTCTTTACCTTCTTTTCTACTTTTCTTTCATTCTTCAGTTCTTCCTTTGTGATTTGTTTTCTTTCCAGCTGATCTTGGAAGCATGAAACTCTCCTCACTTGTTCACTTTTGTCACTTCAGAAGACTTTAAAAGCGTTTCTGAGAACTTTACTTTAATAAAGTATTTGAATATTTACTCCTCTGAGCCTCCTGATCTCTTTAATTTCCTCTGAAACCTCTCACAGCATGAAAACAATAGAAACATTCATTCATTCATTCATTCATGAATTCATCGTGACTGTTGGGAGGAGACGAGCGTGTTTTGTACCTCTGGTTGGTGACGATGTAGCCGTACTCCTCCGTCTTGGACGCCACCGGTTCCTTCTTTCCCAGTTTGTCCTGATTGGCCGCCGCCGGAGGAGTCGTCTCCTTCTGAGCCCGGACCGGTTCGGCGGTCTTTATGGTGGAAGGTGGAGCCTTGAGGGCGGCCATCTTGTACGCCATCGAACTCTCTGTAACCTGATAAATGAAGACATGAAATAAGAAACATTAGAGTTAATAAATGATGATGTCATGTTGCTTCAGTTAGTGATTTCCTACATTTCCCAGAATTATTATTAAACACAATCAGCTTTTTTTTTAGCGAGTAAGTTTTTACGCACACCAGAAATCAGACGCAGGTTTCTATTGGCTCTCATTAGCTCACATATAACGAAGCCAAACATATAAACATATAAACATTAGGACTGATTTTCACTACACGATTATCCAAAAGAATTCACGATAACGATATTATCGCGATATATATATAGATTTTTTATTTAATGCTATTAGTCAAATTCAACTTTAAATTAGTTTATTGTGTATTTTGTCTCTTGAAAATTAATTACACTCAAAATACAAGTGGGGAGAAAATCTTTAATTACACTTAATGAGTAGAAAAAAAACTGATGTGTGTGTGATATGAAGATATAAAGTGAGAACAGAAAGACACAGAAATGATTTAAGAGTTGTGGATTATTAACATGATAACAATATTTTCATTTTTTAAATATCACAGTTATCGTCAATACTGATATATATCGCATCATCCCTAATATACATATAGAAACAATAAATAATGTCTGTATACAGGTAGAGTGTTTATATACATACAGTAGCTGTTTATGTACTGATTAAATATATATTATATAAATATATATTTCACAATAAACCTGTAACATCCACTGTACCTACAAATTGTAAATATTAATATTAGTTTAAAATACAAAATGTGCAAAATCCATTACTGTTGAATATATATTTAAGCAGGCAGTATATATTGTGCGTAAAGTAACTTATTAACAATCACTATTTGACACAGATTTCTGTCTTTGTCATCATAGTTTTACCACAAGGAAGCGATTACACAACAACGACAATAAAAATACAAAATGTACTTAAAAAGGCTCCAGAAGTATTTTAGGGTGAATTCTGCCTTTAATCTAAACTTACAGCATAACGCCACCTGCTGTTTTATTTATGTAACAGCAACTTCCATCATGATAGAAATACATTTTACTTCTCTCTGCTGTGACTTTTTTAAGCAAATAATAATACACCATATGGCCAAAAATATACGGACACCCCGTCTGCATACTTTTGTGTATTTACAGAGTTGAGACACTTCTTCCGTCTTTGTGTGTTTGTTCCTCTCTGGTTTCATCATGACTGAGCCCTCAAGCACAAATCCAGTCACACAAAGAAATGATTTTCCCAGTTTGACTCCATCCAACACCTTCTGGGATGAACTGGAACACTGACTGGGAGCCAAACCTCATCACCCAACATCAGTGTCGGACCTCATTAATGTTTTTTTTGTGGCAGAATGAGAGCAAATCCCTGCAGCCGACATCAGAAGAGCGGAGGCTGCAGATTTAAAGCCTGTTATGTTGGAATAACACATTAAAGGTGTCCACATACTTTTGTCCATGTAGCACATTTAATAAAGAAAGAAACATGCTCACCTTCTTTCCAACAGCAGCATTGTTTCCATATTTATCTGCACGGTGGATACAAACATAATAAAATCATCAATAATGCAGGTTAAAAAAACAATTTTAATTATTAATAAGCAGTAAATTAACACCGTAAATGTGTCTCTGTTAACACATTTTGTATTAGCAGCCACTTTTCCAGCTTATTTTTAGCACTTTTACTGGATTAAAACTGTTATTCTTTATCACTTCATGCATTAGATGACATGTTTGTGAGCAGAGGAGAACACTAGAGTCGGTTAAACGTTCTCTGAAGCTTCGTCGTCAGCGGTGAAGAGCGACTGATGAGCGGATGACGTCAGCGAGTGAAATGAAGAGGCCTTGAAGCGACTACTACCTTTGCCTTGTTTGTTTGCGTAGGAGCTCTCCAGCTGCAGCTGCTTCAGAGTAGCCGGCAGGTCGTCTCTCTGCTCGGGGAACAAATCCTTCACGTCGAGGCCGTAGTGATCGAGCAGCAGAGCCAGACGCTTCAGAGAGCGCTCTGCAAAAAAAAACACAACACGGACACTGATTATAGTCTTTAAATGGTTATTTACTCGTGTAGTTTTCATTCTGTGAGATGTTTATTTTACTGGTTATTTTAACATTCATGCAACATTGATGCTGCTCAGTCATGAACTATCAGGTGTTGCATTATTTATTGGTGCATGTGATGTTTGTTATTATGTTTTATTCTGTTATTAGGATGCTTCACATGAAAACCAACCTTCTGTTGTTTAATGAACATCATCATCTCTGAGAAAAAAAGCACAAATAAACTAAAAAAAAAGCTGTTTTTCTTTGATCCGTCCTCCCTTCACTCTTGTGTTTTTACATTTATCTGACAGCTGGAGTCACTTTGCTCATTGGGATTTTATATCCGACATCATAAAATCATCATGAAATCGAAGCGATATTGTTTTTCTTTCCTTCATCTGCTTCTTTTTCTGTTTATTTCACCACATCTATCGACAGCTGGAGTTAAAATAAACTTCTTTCTTTCCTCGTTTCTGTTTGTTTATCTTTCTGTAACTCCGTCATTTCCATTCTTTGACTTCTTTATACTGACAGCTGTTATTACTTGTCAGGTTTTGTGTTCGACATGCAATAAAAAGCCTCGTTTGTGATAAAATCTTGTTTCTCAAATGTCTTTAGATATATAATGTATGAATCTTTGTTTCTTTCTGTCCTATTTTATTTATTTCCGTCCTTCCTTTCTTAGCTTCTAATTATTTTATACTATGACCATTTCCTCACTTACATATTAATAATTGATGCTACTTTCTTGACGTCACATGTCAGCGGGGAGGATTATTTTTTAAACACATATCAGGATGATATTCTTCTTCTTCTGTCTTTACATCTTTATTTTCTCTCCTCTCTCACCGTCCAGCCCTGCCAGGGCGTCGTACGCCGCCTGCGCCTTCTTCTCCGCCTGCTGCTGCTTGTTGAGCTGTGCGACCTGGGAAACGTAGTCCTCGCCGTAGTCCTCGCCGTAGTCCAGCGGGAAGTCCAACTCCGGGAAGAAGGAGGAGGACGAGGATGGAGAGGAGGACGAGGAAGGGAAAGCTGCAGCTGCTGCTGGTATCGCCCCCCTGTGGCGGGAGAGGGTCTGCACAGGGGAGGAAGAGGAGGAAGAGGAAGAAGAAGAGGAGGAGGAGGAGGGAGAGGTGAGGTAAAAGGAGACAAGGTCCTGGAGCAGCTGCCGGTCTCGGTCTATGGAGTTTCCTCCGGAGCGAGCAGAGGAGGCGAGGAAGGGGAAGGCTGGATTATCGTCCAGGGAGTTGAGGGAACGTTCTGCCTTCTCCTGATAGCCGAACTGCTGCTGCAACCACAGAGAAAAACACCTACTGAAGTTTCTCTGGTGAACAAACAGTTTCTTATTTCAACATCCGGCAGACACAGAACAACATCATCGTCCCAGTAAAGTCATGTTTGTGTCCACTTGTAACTCTCCTTTTAGCTCTGGTTTGGTCTCCACCAGCTGCTGAGAACGATATCTTTACCTTTATCTGCTAAATGTTTCACTTTCTTCACCAGCTAGTCTGTAACTTTGTCTGCTGTCTGCTGCTGGACAGATAGTTTACAGTGAGCTTGTTTTATTAAAAAAACAGCTGCTGTAAAACCAAAACTAGCAGCTAAAAGAGGCTAAAAAGCTGGTTTGTAATGTGGAGCTTTACGTTTTCTAGATGTACTGAGCATAAAGGTTGTAACTGAATTAAAGACCAATTTTCAACTGGAAAATCAATATAAATCTCCCACATCCTTTATTAATATTTACTTATTAAGTGAAATTAAAGTTATAAATGTATTGGATGGCATATATCTTATGTCTTATATTCATTATTGTGCAAAGAAAGTCCATCAAAACTAGTTATTTTTGAGTCTCAGATACATTTAGATTTTACATATATTTTCTACAACTCTACTTCCTTATTTTTAATTAACACATGCTGACAAGTTTTATATTTATTCCAAGCATCAGTAGTATTTATCACCCTTAACGAACCACTTTAATACCCAGAATTTCAGGTGTTTTAACACAATTACAGCCATCTGGAACACACAAAGATGCACCATTGTGCCATTTTGTCCCACCTGGCGGTACTTGTACGGGTCCAGCAGGGGCGTCTGCATGTGGACGGAGGATCGGGAGGGATCGAGGATCATGTAGTCCACGTACTGCTGCATCTCCTCGGGATCGGCGGCGTCCTCGGGTCCCTGAACCCTCCGCTGACCGGCGCCCGACAGCCTGGAGGACCTGGTTAATAAAACCATTACATGTTGAGTTTTTTTTGTTTGATTTATCAGTATTTTCTGTGTCAGATGATCCTGATGATGCTTCCTGCTACTGCGTGTTGTTTTCTTACTGTTTGGGCGACGTCTCGTGAAGTTTTGAGGAGGAACTGATGGTGGGAATGCGGCTCAACTCTCGAGCGATGATCGCCTGGGTGACGTCATCCCTCCAGGTCAGACCTGCACAGCCATCAGACGACAGAAACATCAATCTTTTGCTGCCTTTTGAGCAGAAGTTAAAGCTTAATTCTCCTGTTTAGCAGCTTGAAATGTGACTCTGAGTCTCACCTTGCACCATCAGATCTTTGAGGACTTCCTGCAGTTTGTGCAGGACAGGTACAGACACCCGGTAGAGGACGGGCTCCTGGTGAGGAGCCAGACACTGTCCGAACAAACCGTCTGCACAGGAAGACAATCAGAGTTAAAGGTCAGCAGAGCAAAACTATAAATCATGCAAAGATTGTCCAGAAGAATAAAGATATAAACCTGGAACTGTGCAGAATCTCAATATACAGACTGAAAGATTCAATATGCAGAATAAATGAGTGTGTTGTTGATTGACACCTTACAGAACTGCACACAGGAAATGACTAAAATAAGCAGCTCTCAGGAAATAAATAAAATAATATGAGGTGAATACATTATTGATAAATCCTGTGGAGTGCATTCATTTCTTATATGTTAACTGCCAAAACAGTATGAAGATTTTATATGATTCTGTAACGATTAGTCTTGAATAACAGTTTAGTTTTGTCTCCAAATGTTTTGCGGTTTTCCAACTGACAGACGAAAACCCAAAGATTCAATTTAAAGTCAAACACAACAAAGAAAAGCAGAAAATTATCACATTTGAGAAGCTGAAATCATAAAGTTTTTGGTATTTTTGCTTGAAAAATGCAAAAGAAAACACACATACGTACTGAACAAACACTCTGGAGTATCTGCACATATGCACAAAACAGCAGAAACACACACACACACGCGCACACACACTGTTTCACTTGTGTGTGTGTGTGTGTGCGTGTGTGTGTGTGTGTGCGTGTGTGTGTGCGTGGGCTGTGGTGAGTCATCACCTCTGTCTGCCTCCATCTCTCATCAAACACACGCACACACACAAAACGAGGGAGACACACAGTCGTCAGGCAGGTGATGTCACTGTTGTCATAGAAACGCCAGCGCGAGCAGCGATTGGCCGACAGCGGCTGACGGAGGGAGACCTTGTTTACGTTGCGCTCTCGCTCTTCTTCTCTCCTCCTTGTTTCTGTCACTCTGTCGATCTGCCCTCTCGCTCCGTTTATCTCTCGCTCTCTTTGCTCTGTGACGAATCTCATTGATAAACAAAATCATTTTTCACACACACACACACACACACACACACACACACACACACACACACACTCACACACACACAGTGTAGTGTAAACTGTGGACAAACACACTAAAATGTTTTACTTGCTGAATTTAAATTTATGGTGATTAAATAGTTTACAGATGTTTAAGGACATAAAACTGGTAGTTTTGTTAATCGAGTCTGGAATTAAGTTTATTTTACTCAAATATTCCAGAGGTTGAACAGATTACAGATGTTTAAAGACACAAAATGTGTTATTTTTTAAATGCAATCTGACTTTGAGTTTATTCTATTTAAATATTCCAGAGGTTCAATACAGATTACAGATGTTAAAGGACACAAAAAGGGTCATTTTTTAAAATGCAGTTTGGAATTAAGTTTATTTTGCTCAAATAATACAGATTACAGATGTTTAAGGACACACAACTGGTAGTTTTGTTAATGAAGTCTGAAATTAAGTTGATTTTACTCAAATATTCCAGAGGTTGAACAGATTACAGATGTTTAAAGACACAAAATGGGTCGTTCTTTTAGTGCAGTCTGGAATTAAATTGATTTTACTCAAATAATACAGATTACAGATGTTTAAGGATACATAACATGTTGGGTTTTTTTTCACGCACACTTTATTCACAGTGCAGAGTTTCAACAGAGATTAAAGATATTTAAGGACATAAAATGAATCACTTTTTGAATGTTTTTAAGGGATTAAAAAATAGTTTTTCAAATGCAGTCTGGAATTTAATCGATTTCCCTCAAAAAATCCAGATGTTTAACCCAGATAACCGATGTTTCAGGCTACAAAATCCATTGTTTTTTCAGTGCGGTCTGAAATTTATTTTTATTTTGCTCAAATATTCCAGATGTTTCACCCAGATTACAGATATTTCAGGCTATTAAACTGATAATTATTGTACAACCTGTTCCTCACTATGAATGCTGCCCGTGTTCCATAAATGTTCCCGTCTCTGGAAAAACAGGGAACAAAACATCCTCAGGGTGGACGCAGAAACACGCCGCCATCAATAATGCAGCCGCCTCTGCAGGCTGACACACACAAACACACATAGACACACACACACACACAGGTGCACGCTCGCACACACTCGTGTAATGACATCCTCATCATGTTTGAACAGGCGGGAGGAAAGCAGGAAACCCACTGAGGGATTATTGGACGGCCCTGTTAAAGCTGGCTGACCAGCTCCTGACTGTTTGATGGACAGGAGGAACGTCACAGCTTCCTGAAGCGTGTCGCTGCAACCGGAGCCTGCTGGGATTACTCACTATTGGTCGATTTACTATTCACGTCACGTCGCATTCAGGGTACAGTAAATATGAGCCTCCTACTGAGGAAAAAGGTGTGCACGTCGGCCTCTGAGAGGAGGATACGTTACAAGTTTTAGCTGCAACTTGGTGTCTTGAGTGTGTGAAAAAAATTTCTCTGTATCTTTTACTTCCTGCATGTTGTTAACAGTTAACTGTCCATTTATGTTTGCAATTAGAGGAACTGTTTTAAATGCCATTTTTGATGCTTTGAGCCCTACAAATGTAATTTGCGTGGCGGCAGAATCTGAGCAAAGAGTCTCTGTAACTGTAACTGTAAATAAAACCAATTTTTT
This sequence comes from Thunnus thynnus, assembly GCF_963924715.1. NCBI lineage: Eukaryota > Metazoa > Chordata > Actinopteri > Scombriformes > Scombridae > Thunnus > Thunnus thynnus. The sequence goes on along the minus strand of NC_089540.1, from coordinate 18,334,124 downwards.
TTTAACTTCTTTATAAATTTTTCCTTTTTAAAACATATTTATAGCTATAAACTAAATAATGTTTGCTCTTTCTGTACCCTTAACTGAATGAACTCATTAATTTTTGCTTTGCTTTTTCTTTTTTTATGTTTGACCTTGTCTGTCATATTTGCAATTGTGATGTGATGGGACCAGTTGCCAGGCAACGAGCGGAAATTTCCAGGATTCCAGGAAATTACAAGTTTTTTTTTTTCCTTTTTAAATATAAACATGTTGAGAGTAAATGTTACTTTACTTATCCAATTAGCAGTGAAACAGCTGTGAGGATTTATTTAAAACGTGTGCATATGTAGAAATAATTAACACGCTGTTCAACATGTGAACTCGTTAACGCAGTGTCATTTCTACGGCGGCCATATTGAGCTCATGTTTTGTTTACATGGTCGTAAAAACAGGTATCATCTTTTTCATGCGGCGCCATAAAACGTAACGTAAAAGTTAAATACTCACCATCGTTGCACAGCTGGTCTCTGGCACAGAGCTTCTTCTCAAACAGACAACCTGCAGAAATAAAAATAAACAACAAAAACATAGAAATGAATCCACACTGTGAGTCCTGCAGCGTTCCTAAAAACCTGGATGAGCTGCAACAGACGAACATTTTCAGCTAATCAGCCCATAAAATTGATTGTTTTTGTAAAAAACAACCAGCTTTTGCACATTTTTTTGCATTTTTTTCTATTAATCCTGGTGAAGTTAATGCACACACAGTATAAAAGTCACTGTAACTTGAAGGCTCATTGATTCAAGGTTTTTACTTTTTTTGTTACTTTTTAAGTATTTTTTTTTATAAAATTCTACTTTGTCAGAAGAAGAGCAGAAACAAACATGGAATTTAGGAGAAAATGTCTCATTTGCACCTGATGAAACTTTGCTTTTTAATGCTGGTAAACTCTGTAACATACGTCATAAAAATGCCACACAGACCAAGTTTATTATAGGACTCAATCATAGACAGAAATGACTCGGGGGGGAAACCCCGGCCAGAGCTGGCAGCTATGTTGGACGACAATTTTGTGTTGCTAAGTGTCTCTGAATGGGAATATATGTGTGTGTGTGTGTGTGTGTGTGTGTGTGTGTGTTACAGTTGACCTTTTCCCGGCTCCTAATCTGTTGCGAGGCAGTAAACAGCAGCAGATGTGAAGCTGTTCTCTCCGTCCTGTTTGCGTTGGGTTTTCATTAAGGATTTATATAATCCTGTCTATGTATTATTCATGTATCCTGTAGATAACATAAGAAAATACACCTTGTCACACCACGCTCTCTTCTCCAATTATTTCACTTCCTTCGTCCGAGCTGTTTGAACAGACTTTCTTCTCCATTTTAATTACTGTTTCCACTCCCACAGTAACGCTGCCGGACTGACGTCAGCCCTCAAAAGTGGTTCTGTGACCGTAAAGTGAGCAGCAAAGGGGAGCAGAGAGAACATTTCTATCACTAGATTCACTGCAATAACTTCCTACTCATCATCTTTGTCTGGTTTTGTTCTGTTTTCATAAAGCAAATGAAAAATCCACCAGTGGCAAAAATCAAGCGGTCGCCACTGGCAAACATTTACGGTGCAATGAGTCGCTGAAGAGCTCAGCGTGACTCTGTCATGACATGTCATCTTTCTTATTAGTCAGTTTGTCATCTGTAAGTGCTGTTATTGAGAAGTGAAGTGCTCGCAGAATGGAACAGCTGAGTACAGAAGCACTAATGGCACTTAAAAATAGTTTGTCATTCACTACAAACTGCCTCTGGAAGCAACATCATCAACGCTAAAAGTATTTAGTGGAAGCTGAGCTGAAAGCCGAAGATCACATGCAGAGCATTTTGACGGATTGGATGGTAGTTTTTTCCTGGTTTCGGCTCCTTATAGCTCCAATGATGCCACAACATATAATGATATTTTAGACAATAGTGTTCTTCCATCTATGTGTCAATAGTTCAGGAAAGGCTCTGTTCTGTATCGACAAGTCAGCTCCATAAAGAAAAAATGGTTTTCCCAGTCTGGTGACTGGCCTGCACCGAGCTTTGACCTCAACCTGATCCAACACCTTTAGGATGGACTGGAACATTTGACTGTGAGCCAGAACTTCATCCAACATCAGATAGGTTACAAAATCTGCCTGAAAACTGCAGAGTGGAGGCTGTTACAGCAGCAGATTAATGGTTTCACATACAGGAAGGGTTAGGGTTAGGGTTAGGGTTTTTGCAGTGTAACAGCACTTGCTTATTTTATCATGTACTTCTGCTTAAAAATGTTGTGTCTAATTGTACAGAAAACGTACGATCTGCAGCAATAAACATAATCTAGACTTATCAAGTCATTTCTGTCTGTAACTGAGTCCCAACAACCTTTTCATCTTAACACAAGTGAAAGAATCTGATGGTGCAATAAGAATATTTGAGCAAGTTTCCAGTACAAACCAGCTTGTTTCAAGAACTGAGCGTCTGTATCTTGAAACGGGAAAAAGAAAGACTTAATCACAGACAAAAATTGCTTGTTAAGAAGGAGATTTCTGCTTTTAATCGAATCAAACGAGCCCATCCTCACTCAGTGATGTCACGGCGCCACTTTTGAGGAGTCTGACATCATCTGAAATCTTTACACTTGTTTTTTAAAGGAAAGAAGAGGAAAAAGGAAATCATTTCCTGTGAATCTCAATTATCGGAGATGGGATTTTCTTCTCAACTGCAGCCACTCGGTGCGACTCTGCCACTCTTTCGTTTAGCTGCGATCTATAAAAGGTCAGACTGAGTATCGACACACACACACGACGATGTAAACAAACCGCCGGTTGCAGCAGCTATCGGAGGGAGAATCTCCATTAAACCAGAAAGCTGAGACGCAGCTAAACATAGAACGGAGAGATTCTCCATCCATCCGTCCGTCACCCCCTCAGTCCAAACTCCACATGATGACTAATCTCTGCTCTGCTCTCTCTCCTCCGCCCACACACATCCCTCCCTCCCTCCCTCCATCTTATCTCTTCATCCCTGTTCTCCTGCCTCCTCATCCTCAACTGTTTCCAGAAGACCTCAGTCTTGTTAATCTCCTCCGTCATTGTCATAAAACGCTCTTCTAATACACAACTAATTAGAGGAAAATTTTGTGTAATTGCATTTGTAATGAGCAGACTGATGGATGCACTGTAAATAATGGTCACTCCCAGTCTCATTTGAGTCTCATCTCACTGTATTTGTACAAATTTTATAAGATATGCAAGATGAAAACGTGGGCTGTGTTGTCATTCAATCAACCATTAGATCATTTTAACTCACAGTATCCAAATATTAAAGGAGCATATGAGTTTGTTGTTGTTTTTGATGCATAATTTGTATTGTTTACTCTTCCAACTGTGAGTTCATTTTGCGTATTTTCTGATTTTTGTGTTGCTTAATACTACTAAATAGGCGACACAACAATTTCGTAGTAATTTTACAAATTTTCAAATTTGCAGTAATTCTACAAAACATACTACAGTCACTTAAAGGATTCTTTAAGAAAATGAGACTTTAAATACTCAATTACAGACAAAAATTAGATTATAAGAAGAAGATTTTTGCGGTAGAGTTGATTTAGTGATGCAGTGATGCTCCAGGGTGTCATGGAAACAGAGACAATCAGCTCTCCTGTTTGATTCGATTTCACCAGCAAAAAAAAACCCTTAAAATGACTCAAACCAGAGGAGGTTCCAGCCAGCAGCAGGTCTTTATATTTCTCAGGGGGGAAACTCCTCCAGTTTCTTCCTTTTTTTCTGTTTAACTCACAAACTTCTTCACTCTGCAGCTAAAACTAATTAGAGAGAGTAGGCGTTGTGGACGGTCACCGTCTGGCTCGGTACCCTCACATCTCTTCCAGTAGCAGCTCCATTTTGTTATATGAGAAGGTTGTGTCTGTGCAGGAGTGCAGCGGACACTATAAGAGCTTAAATATGTTTAGGGTCCTTACATCATAGTAAAGGGAGACATCAGGAAGGTTTGTTTCATCCATCACACACATACAAATAAGCATTTTCAGTGTAATCTGACCAGAAAACAACGAACCCTGGCAACCATGAACAGCTACATGTGAATTACCTAAAGTTTTACATCACGCCGTCTCCGTTTTCTTATCCTGTGCTGACCTGGAGAAAGTTATTCATGTTTTTATCTCGTCCTGTATGAACTTTCTCTCAAAGCTGATTCAAAACGAAGCAAAGAAAAACTTGCAATTCAATAAAATGCAACAGATTCCCGCTTATCTGAGCTTCCTTAACTAGCTGCTACTTTTAAACTGATGTTAAATTGTTACTATTATGTTCAAGGCAAGAAAAGGTTTGTAATAAATATACTAGGGCTGCAACTGACGATTATTTTCTCAAGAAAATGATGAAAAATGTCAAGATGATGTCGTCTAATGTCTTGTTTTGTCTACAACTAAAAGATATTCAGTTTACTGTCATAGAGACTAAAGAAACCAAAATATTCACATTTAAGAAGCTGGAATCAGAGAATTTTAGCTTTTTTTTTCTAATCGTTTATCAAAAGGAGGACGTAATGTGATGTTGTTAAAGTGCCACAAAACCAAAAGCGTCTGACTTTAAAAGCTGGAAACTGGGACTCACATTTCATTAGTTTCTTTTAACCATTACCAGAACATTTCCGTGTAGCCTCACCCAAGTAGGGCTGGGCGATACGGACAAAATCAAATATCACGATATTTTTAACCGAATACCTCGATATTGTGATAATATTGTAGGGATGACGAAGTGGTTAAAGGCAAATAATAGAACAGCTAGAACGGTCTAGTTAGTTCAGAAAATTACATCACTTTACTGTAATGCAGCCTTTAAAAACAGGAAATACTTCAATCACCCATATCACGATATTACGATATCAAAAAGACGATATCTAGTCTCGTATCACGATATCATAACATCAATATATTGCCCAGCTCTATACCTGAGTAGCTTTAGTTACCTGAACACAAGCAAACCTTCATCACCATAGAGGTGGAAGATTAAAAAACATGGGTCATAAACTCTTTTAAAGATTTTATAAACTGACTTTTAATTAGTTTTATACTTTGATTAATTTAATCTATTTTAAGATTTGTACTTATTTGAACTTATTCTAATTTGTAACTGCATTGTGGACTTTCTGTGAGGCACTTTGGAAGCGTGTTTTTTGAAAAGTGCTTTATTAATAAAGGATATTATCATGGGAGGCACTGACAGTACGAAGCCTTATTGCAACAGTATATTAACACAAAACAAAATAAGGGAGTGTGTTGAAGATTAGCAGGAAGATTTAAATGATAATTCAGTGTTAGAGAACGCCGGAGAAGAGATTAGGCTACAAATAAGCAAATAAATAAAGTGTGGGAACATTCCCTCTTATTTGCAGTTCCTACATGACTGCTGATATCCAGTATTTTCTAAAAAAAATAGCCCTAATATGTGCTGTATCTGGAACACGTTTGATTAAGAGAACGAGGCTGACTCATCGCCCAACTCAAAAGCCTCCAGGACAATCCAGCCCCCCGTCATCATCATTATCAGTGTCTCTGTGCTTTCGCTTTTATCGTCCATTAACTGCCCGCCAGATTGAATTCAGTGTCGTTTTCATAATGGTGCTGCTGGCGTTTGTGGCTGCTGCCGTGTGAGTGTGAGCTTGTCCTCCAGTCTGCGGGGCTGACAGAGGATATTTAAGGTGGAATGAGTCAGCCAGGATGTAGCAGAGTAAAGAAAAAAAAAAAAAAAAGAGAAACCGCGTGGTGTTGCTGAGTGGCAGCGGAGGCAGCGAGGTTAAGACCCTCCTCAACTCAGTTAACCTTTTTGTTTTTTTAATTTTTTTCAGGCTTTTTGCCTTTTGTTGGCAGGCAGCGTGAAGGTGGAGGGATGGGAGGAGGGAGGGGTGTCACGTGGGTCGAGCTATGGATGTTGCTGTTAAGGCCACCAGAGAGACCCAACCTTTACCTCAACTAGAGGTAAAGGTTGTCAACTAGAGCTACAACAACTATTTTGATAGTTGATAAATCTCTCTGTGAAGATTCTCAGTCATCCAGGTCACGGTTATCCAATGGATTATCCTCCTTGGATGATCTATTAATTGTTTTAGGTCATTTTTGAGTCACTTTTGTTTTATTTCTAGGCAGGCTTTGCTACTTTTGGAGTATTTTTGACCTGTTCCCACTTGATGTCATCGTCACCTGGGCCTGTCTCTTGACTCTTGTCTCTTGTCTTGCCATCTTGTTGTTTTTTTTGTTCTTCTCAGTTTTAACTCCAGTGCTGCTGCTCCTCTCCTGACTCTGACGTCCAAAAGTGATCGTCTCCATTGATCATTAGATGGTCTATCTAATTCCTTTCTCTTCCTTTGGGGGAACACCAGGTTGTAGGTGGTCCAGAGTCCTAACAGCCCTCCCTCTCCAAGGCTCGTAGTAGTTTTTGTCATCATTTCCTACTCTTGCATTCAAATCCCTCATTCTTATCTTTATATCATGTCATGGAGTACCTTCTACTTCTGCTTGCAACTGGTCATAGGATCCATCCTTTGCTATTTCTGTTATTTGTTGCAGAACAACACTGAATGATGGTGATGTTGTTTCCCCCATAATCTGACCTTTATGAGTCTGCTGTTGGCATTTCTCTCTTCCTTTTTTTTAGGACGATGGCTCCCTCCCTTCACGGTGTTGGTTGTCATGTCTTCCGGAGTAAAGAACTCCTTGATCTCGTCCATGTACTCTGGCTGATTCCAAGAATGTGCAGGTTCTCGTGTCGGCTGCCACATGAAGGAGCTGACTTGTTTCATACAAGGTTCGCACAGTCCAGAAACCAATCCCGGTCTTGCGTTTGGCGTTGTCCACCTTCTTGTCAGCAGCTTCCTTTACTCCTGTTGGCTCTGAAAACCTGTTGCACACAGTAGTGTTTATTTCCTTGATGCTGTAACTCTCTGTAACAGTGTTTTTTCTGGGTTGTTAGACCTGTGGATTGCTCTTCATCCGGCCTCTACCCTTCGAACTGACCGACTTGGGCGTCCCAACCAGGAGACTAAGCTCCTGCCAGTATAGCTCTTGGGGTCAATGAGGCATGAAAGCCCCCTGACCATGATCAGGTGGCAATCCTTCAGGGAACAATACACTTCGAATGCCATTAAAATCATCAGAAATTCCACATTAAAATGCCCAAAAAATGGATCATAAGCATTTTCTCACAAACATTTGCTCTATCTGTCACATGTTTCCGAATTAAATAGGACGTAACTGGTGGGATTTCACATTCTCTGCTGGTCGATATCCGTGATGTTGAAATATTCCGGCTGGTTGCCGTCCGCGGTCCTGGAACGCTGTACTGCTCTGAGTGCATCAAGGAGACAGGAAGCCATTGTAATTACTGAGAGCAGACGGAGCAAAGAGGTCAGTCGTGAGTCATGACTGTGGTGTCCTTTAGTGTTAGTCTAATATTCCTGAAGGGATTTATAGTTTGTCTGGACAACTAAATGATGAGTTTATGGAGACATTTTTTTTTTAGGAGTTTAAAATGTTCCTCTAAGGATTTTGGATTTTTAAAGTGACCTTACAAGTCAATTTCTGACTTAATGGTGTTTAATTTGGGTATATTTATATGCATGTGTGGATTTTTCTGTTTCTTTTCCATTTTGTCCTTGTAAAACACTTTATAATCTTTGGTTTTGATAAGTACTATATAAATAACCTTTATTATTATTATTATGTTCTATTATGTCCTTATTAAGGCCATGCTGAACAGGCATACTGGGGACAGATCCAGGAGCCACTGATCATATTTTTTGGGGGGTATTTTTTTTGGTCTTGATCTCAAGGTCTCCATTTTTTATTTCATTATTTTATTTGACCACAAACACCAGGTTTATCTGTTTAAAGCTGAGAAAAAGCAATGAAATGGACCTTGAGATGAGATTATTTTGTAAACTCGCTCTTTCCAAAGTCAAGAATGTTGTTTCACTTTCAACACGTAATGAACCTTTCATGGACAAGAAGGCGTTTAAGTGCTAAAACACTGAACTTTGATTGAATCAATTCCATGACCGCTGGGTAAACTCCATCTGCTGAGGACGATTGTGTGAAACAAATGGACCTTGTAGTGAGATTGTTATGTTTTTATTCATTTTTCCTACTTAAAACAGCACCACAGCATGTCCTTAGGCTACAATGAGCTTATATTACAACTGTTATAGCAATTTAAATGTGTTTAACAGCAGAATAGTTCAGCTTTTCATCGTGAGCCATGATGTCCTATATGAACATTTGAACATTTGTAATTATCTCACATTAGACGTTTTGGTCTGTGCGCTTTTCTCTCTGTGCTCTTCTGACTGGTTTGAAGTGGGTGCGGCTCAGTTAATGAAATGCAAAGTCATGAACCTTCTAGCACCAATCAGGATTTCGTAATATTTGAATCAAAATCAATCCCATTTGATGAAACCGCAGAATCCTGATGAAGCAGATTAGCTGAGTTTAAACTCTTAATAAATAAAACATGGCTGAACCTTAATGTGATTGTTTCTTATTAAGCCAAGAACATCTACTGTTATAACCAAATACTTAACGATTTGAAGCCAAGTTTTCAGATGCACCACAGGTTTCCTTTGATGGTTTCTTTTAATATTTTATCTCATACTGTGTATCGATATCTGTGGAGGCTGGTGTCTGTGTGGATGGAGCAGGAAGCTTTGGCAAAGATTTATATGGCCTGTTTTCATCTCCTGAATGCACAAAATACTGAAATTCAGGTACAATTTTCAAGCCCACCTTCAGAAAAAACATGTAAAATGATCAGTAGGGGGGTGGGGGGTGGGTGGCGAGGGACTCTATTGCCTCCATCATCTCAATTTTTATTGATCCTATAAGACACTGACTGTTGTTTATTTCCTGTACAGCATGGTTATAGTATTTCTATTATATTCTTATGTGGACTTATCTGTGGAAGTATATATAGCAACCGTAAAGGCTTTTAAAGTAATTTTATCTCTGAACATGATCATAATATTCATATATAAAGACCCAGTGTGTCTCTGGCAGTCAATCACATGCTAAACTTAACTGACTTAATGATATTTTAATGTCCTCTATAATGTCGTCTGTAGGGACTATAATGTTACAGAGACTCATAATGTCTGTAGGCTCATTTTTTTAATATGTAAAGGAACTTAATTTATGTCCAATTATCGCCATTGAACAGTATATAATATTCCAACAGCCTGCATATGTTGTCATGATTTTGTTGTTATTAATCTGTTGACGTTTTTACTTCCTATTTATAATGATAACACCAATAATCTTCCCGTAGCAGCTCTGATGGTTCTATTGTGAGTCTTCATTGACATTATTGAGCACATCATGGTGCCTTTATCTCATCAAACAGGCTTCTTTTATAGGAATCAAACATGTTTTCTGCATTGTAGAAGGACACTTACAGAGGCAACAGTATTGGATCATGATGACATTTTATACATATTAGCTTCAGTTGCAACTCTGAAGCTCTTGGACACGAGATTTATTACCGCTGATAATTATAATGCTCATTATTGTGAGCTGTATGCTGAGGTTGTGTGATAGACTCTAGGTTTCATTTATTTATAAGGCCCTTTGTTGTCTTTTAATGCCCTTATCAAACACGCTCAAATTATTTGATTACATTGCAGTTCTTCACTCTGTGCACCTGCAACCTGGAATAACATGCAGAACATTTTAAAACTTACTTCATTTTTATCGTTAGGACATTTTAAATGTTTCATTTCATCTTGTTTCACTTCCAACTGTTTTTAGCTGACTCATTTGTTGTAAACTTGAACTGTTTTGTTTATCCAAAGGTTTTTAACATGTTACTATTTTTACTCATTTGTTTTTTATTACTTTTACTTTCTTTATTTATTGATTTTTTTAATCTATATGTCTTATCTGTGTTTTTGCTTGGATATATTGTAAATATCTCAATATAGTTCCAAGTCTAAATAAAGGTTGACTGAATGAATGAATTAATTAATCTATATAATATTATCTAATAATACTTTTGGATGTGATATCTGTATTGTAGCCCTTTAAAATTGGCCACAGCACCACTGTATGTGATGTTTCAGAGGGTGAAACATCACAGCTGCAGCTACCAGATTCATATCCGCTAACCAATCATATCATAAATCAATATCAAATATCTTGAATCAGATCTTTCAACCCAAACAAACCAAACCTCTCTCTCTGTCTCTCTGGGTTTCTGTCTCTGTCTCCTGCTGTTTGGTTGTGTTTTGTTGTTGTCGTTGCAGACTGAACAACACAATGATTCATTCAGGCAGCCAGACACATCCGAGCCGACCCTGGTCAGAGCATTTGCGTCAGTGACGCAAGTTAGCACCAGAGTAAACAGATCAGAGGCAGATAGACGGAGCCGAGCAGGAAAATATAGATGAAGTCTTTTAGACTGCTCTTCATTCGGATCATACATTTTGCAGGCGTGTCACAACAAAATATAACTCATTATAGCCTAATTATTATTTTAAGATTTAATATATGGGATCAAACAAGCTACTTACGCATCTTTCACAAATCCTGCAGCAATTTTAAGAGAAATACACCTAAAATCTCAGAGGAAAAACTATATATTTTACAGTATTCTTAAGAAATGTTACAAAGAAGATAAAATCAGTGTCATAAAGTGCTGTAAGCTCGCTGAAAACTCGCTGTGAAGTGTTACAGTTACTATAGGAACACTGCAACAGGGACTTGTCATCGGGGGAAGTCGTGATTTACGCACCGGCTCCCCGCCTGGATGCAGTGAGTTCATTAAAAGGAGAAGTGCATCCGTCTCCATCAGATCAGATCTGATCCTGGAGGGGGGCTTACCGTGTCGGGCGGCCGCGCAGAGCCGGCAGGAGGCGGTGAGGAGGAGGCAGAGAGCTGCCCAGAGCCGCGGAGACCTCATGGTACATCCAACAACACCCACCGGAGCGAGGAGGAGGAGGAGGAGGAGGAGGAGGAGGTGGTGGAGGGGAGAGCCGCCGCTGCTGCTGCGCTTCTACCAGCTCTCCATCTCTGAGGAGAAGCTGCTGCTGCTGCTGCACAGGACTGATGGGGAGGAAGTGTGAGTGTGTGTGAGAGAGACACAGAGGAAGAGTGACAGAGAAAACGGTTGGTTGGAAAACACGGCCACAGGAGGCTCCACACTGCAAGAAATATCCAAAGACTACAAAACACTGCTCAGCTCTTACTCTAGAATAAAGTCAGTGGTAAAAGATCCTTTATTTCAGTAAAAGTACCAGTACAACAGTATAAAAATACAAGTAAAAGTCCTTCATTCAAAATCTACGTAATTAAGTATTTTCAGCAAAGTGTATTTTAAGTTATATAAGTAGTTCTTGTTCTGCAGAAAAATGTCCCCTTTGATTAATAATTGCATATTAAATATTATTAGATTGTTCATACCAGTGTATCAGTGTGTAAGCAGCATTTACTTGGTATCATGTTTACTGTTACCATGTTGCAGGATCAGCCCCTCCAAAGGGTCACAAGTTAAATCTGAGGGGTCATGAGATGATTAATGGGAGAGGATATTCACATTTTGTGTTTTTCTGTGAAATACTGCATAATTTGACCTCTTTGGGTCATGAAACGGTAATTGAAATTAAACCATGTGAGAAGTTTAGAAGGAAAATGTGACAAGGAGACACAAGCAGACACTGCTGTGTTGTTAGGGGTCTCAAGACAAAAAGGTTCGGAGCCCCCGGTTTAATATTTAACCAAATATTGTATTTTATGAGCTTATCATGTGTTTTTTAATGCAAAATCTTAATATGAACGTAACTAGTAACTACAAACAAATGTAGTGCAGTAAAAAGCAAAATATTTCCCTCTAAAATGTTGCCCAGCTTGAGTAACTGTACTTAGTTACTTCTCATCATTGAATTACATAAACGCTCATCATTACCCATAATTCAGTTGGAAAAACTTTACTAAACTGAGACCATTAAATTATAATCAACTGTTTTCAAATAGGCTACAAATTTGTTGTGTCTGCTGTACTGGAAATGAACATTGAATCTACTGAAATCACATTTTCAGATGTGTTAATAAAATATTCAAAGTATGTTAAAAATACTGTTTGATTGCACTAAAAAGTGTATTACTAATCACATCTGTACTAATGTGCCCTTTTCAACATTATGAACTAATGTATAGTACTAGTTAAAGTATAACTAACCTCACTGTGCGCACTATTTTTCATACACATGAAATATAACTTAACTCAAATTAACATTACTGGTGTGATGTTTAGGTATTTTAAGTATATTCAACAGGTATTTGTAGTGTATTAAATCTTTATTAATAGTTGTGACAATATAATTTAGATATACACAAAGTACAAGCTCAAAAAGTCAGTATTACTGCAAAACAGTTTACTTAAATACATTTAATTACAACTTAATGTTGTTTTAAAATAGCAGTTAAGTACACTTAAGTATATGAAGTTGTACTAATTATGAATTTTTAATACACTGAGTACAAGATTAGTATAAATTTACATTAGTGCAGCCTGAATTGTTAAAATATATAAATTATATGATGTGTTACAAGTTAAAGCATGTTTGGTCATCGACTTACAAACTACACTAAAAACTACAAAGACATCCATTAAGTTTAATTAACATCTCTGACAGGCTCAACACAATATAATTATGAGCTTCAAAAGAATTATTTATTTATTATAAGCTGATTCAGTTATTTTTTTCACCTCCTGTATTTTCTCATTTCAGGGTATTTCACTCTGACAGGATCATCCACTCCTTTCTAAGACAAATAAAGTGATAAAACTCAAGAGTTAAGACTACATGACAGAGTGAAAACAGACATTTCTTGCAGTGTGGAGAGTTCCCATCTCCAGCCTCCTCACTCACTGCATCACGACGTGGCTCATGTGGATCTGAGGTTCACATCATTCTGACAAAAAAACACTCGGCAGAGCGGTAGACCTGCCTCCTCACATCGTTTTATTAAAACTGACGAGGTGAGATTCAGTTACAGCAGCATCTCCTGCCATCATTTGTATATTTACTAAACTTCAGATGAGACATTTTGCTTTGTTTTTGACAGAAAGAGGAGACGACACACAAACTCAAACACCAGACGAGTCTGAGAAAAACTTTTCAATATTTTATTATTTTCTAAACAATTTCAGTCTGTAAGAAAGATGAAGAAGTGTTTGCCTGATCTGTGTTTGAAAGTGATTTCCTTTATTGGGAGTATAATCACAGCGTGTTGGAGTTTCAAGTAAAAGTGCACAATATTGTGCACAATAGAGGAGTTTTAAAAAAAGGATTTGACATTTTCAGCACACATTTTCGATGTTACCCTTCTTTGCATCAATATGTGTTGAAACCTGGATGTACAGTATTACAAGTAGTGCAGCTTCAGGGTGAAAATAACACATGTGTTCCTTTATTTCCGTCAGTAATAGTCCCTGCTTCTAGTCGACGACCAGCGTGCTCCTCACTGTGGGGAACAACTCGAAGAAACCCTGCAGGAGGAAGCAGACAGGAAGTAGGATTGCACTTTAAAACAGACACAAAATTAAAGAAAATGTGACACATCTGCAGGAGATCTACATAAAAAGAATGCTTATAAATGAAAACACTGTGACTCATCTGTTATTCGAGTCATTTAATTCCTGAATTACTTGCAGACCTGACGAGATATGTGACTAACGTCCATCTGCAGGATTCATGCGTGATGCTTCAGTGTTAAGAAATACAAACCGAGGAGAAAAAGGTGGAAATGTTTTCCTCAAGATCTCCCTCTTCTCTCTGTTCTCTCTCGCTCGCTTTCTCTGTTTTCAGGGCGTTGGTTCAACAAAGTTTAAACGTAATATCATTAAATTAATTTCCATCCCTGATAGAAATGCCAGATCACCAAAACTGGATTGGCTGACACACATTGACCCATTCAGAAAGATCACGATGAGGGTTTGGCGTCACTCTGTCGGTCTGAATGTGGTGTAACAGTCCGAAACCCAAAGATATTCAATTTATAAAGATATTAAACAGAGAAAAGCAGCAAATTTGAGAAGCTGGAACCAGAGAATGTTTGGATCCAAACAGTTTTGCGATATATTCTAACTTTATGAAGCTCAGTTTTTGTCGAGACTGTCAGAGACATGTTGATTCAACTCAAAACAAAGGGAGAAATTACATTATTGCCTTTGTAGTGTTTGTTTGCAGTAACGTTTTGACTTCCTACTCTTGCAATCATCACCAAACAACCCTCTGCAGTGGCGTTCTCACCAGGAGCCTCCCACAGAGAGTGCAGGTGTGTTTGTTTCGCAGTTGAGGGTTACCTTGAAGAGGGAGGTGCTCTGCAGGACGCTGGAAGTGCAGCACATCTCCCTGATGGAGTGCATGGAGAGCTGCGGAGCTCCGATGTCGACCACGGGGACGCCGAGCCTGGCAGCCAGGATGGGTCCGATGGTGGTTCCACACGGGCTGTCGTTACGCACCATCACGTCCTGCAGGAGGAGGGGTCAGAGGTGATTAAAAATGACTGAAAACATCTGAATTTCTTTCATTTACTTCATTGTTTTCCAGAATAGATTTATTTAGTTGCTCAGTTTCAGCCTGTGTGCCCTCTAGTGGCCATCAGGAGGCTCTGCAGTGTCTACAAACAGCACTGAACCAGGATTCATCAGCTGTTCCCTCAGTCTTCAGGTCAAGTTGGAAACATCTTAACTATGACATGAACACTCCAACAGTGTAACGATTAACAGACATAAACCCAGAAGTCAGAAACTTTCTGACTTTTTGAGTTGGAAACATGTCAATTAAAAAGCTGCTCTGGTTGTTCAGAGTTACAAAACTACAACTAGCTCTGCAGAGGAATTAGAGAAAACATTACAAACAGATCAAGAACAGTAAAGTACAGCTTTAATTAGCTATATGAGTCAATAAAACATAAACCTGCATTGTATTTGTCCACCAGCTTCCTCATGTTGTTTGTTTTCTCGTTATTTCAATCTGGTCAAAGGACCACGGTTGAAAATTAGCCACTTGGCTAACACTGATGCTGATAAATGTGCATTGTTCATGTTAAAAAAATTAAATAAATATGCATCATCTGTTCTTAATTTTGTTGCTTCTTTCTTTTGTTGGTTAAGACTCAGATGTAAATGACTCATTTTCCTAAACCTCTTCAACATGATATAACTTCAACTTTTGTTGATATTAAAGTGATTCAGCATCTGCTAGTTTCATTAAGCCAAATTAAAAACAGAAAATACTGATGAAGAGATTTGGTGTTTGTAGATATACTGTAGATTAAGATCTAGTCATAAACAACAACATCTTTTTAACGTGATCAGGGAACAAAAACTTGGTTTATTTGCATTTTGTTGTTGTTTTAGTTGCGCCTTGTTGTGTAATTGTGTTGTAATGTTTTAACTGGAGGATTTCACAGATGTGAGTCTGCAGCTGCGACGTTGCTGAAGCTGCTCAGGTGTCTCTGCTGTTATTAAACCTCGGCTCAGCTTTTCACTGCGGGCGACACACACAACAACCTTTCCCCCGTTCTTCCTCCTTATCTCCCTCTCAGGGGTAATTCAGAGGTTTTGTTCGCAGGACTGGAAAAGGATAATGTATGTATCACGGTTCTTTTGTTCTCTTCAATCTCTTCCTTTTTCTCTTTTGTCGTGGTTTTTATTTTTTGTTCGGTTTATCTGAAGCAAAGCAGTGAATCGATATCTCACTTTACTGTTTTACAGCAATGTTTATAACATAAAGGAACATAATATGAACCCAAAATGTGTCTCATCATCATGTTTCCTTCACATTTTTTTTATTTAAAAAGTTCCTTTATTGACCACATATTTATGTCTTTTCTGAATGTGATTTTCATTAGTGTTTAAATGTCATTATGTCCAAAACAGATGATTCCTCACATTATAAACATATTGACTTGATGTTCTCAGTCAGATGAACACTGATTGATTGACTGAGAACAATCTTTGTTTTGTGACTTTCTGTCCATTTCTGACACTGTTGCATGCGTGTTAGTCTGTCACCATCTGTGCACCATCCTGTTTTCTTGTAATTACTGTTGATGAGCTGCTCTTGTTTTTGTTCCCGAGTCTTTATTTCACACATATAAATTCTTCTCTTTTCCTCTCTTCCGTCGTCCTGGAGCAGCACGGCGCGTTGCTAGGATGCTGCGTTCGCTGCCGAGTGACTCAAGACACACAAAGAAATGAAAAGCTGTCGAACCTCCGTCTGCAAACAATACATTCGTAGTCACACACACAAACACACACACACACACACACACACACACACAGTACCTGCAGAGGTACGTTGACCTGGCTGGCGACCTCTCTGATAACAGAGGCGGTGACGGCCGTGGTGGCGTAGCGCTGGTTGCTGTTGAACTTGATCACTGGACCCTGAAAGGAAAAAATGATATTGATAAAGGTGAATGACTCAGAACTCACACAAGATGTTATTAATATTACAAAACTTTATGATTTTAAGTAGCCCGAGTGTTTACATCGATGTTAATGTTTTTCTGAAAGTGAGGACAGTCTGTTGGAAATAAACGCAGCTGCTCATAATTGATTCTCAATTAATTTTGGTTGATGAATCATGAGACAGTTGAAACTATTGATGATCGATTAGCACGGTTATTAATCTGGAGTCACTGGAAACCAAAAAAAAAAAACCCAAAAATGCATCAATAATAAAAAGAAACATTATGTTTACATTGTTTTCAGTATTTTTACTTAAATAAGGAAGATTTTTAGGCAGCATCGATAAACAAAACTATCAAAATTTCAGCAAATATCAGATTTATAGTCAACGTACGTGAACCATGAGCCACATATGAAGCATTATAAACAGTATATGAGGCAGTTCAATGTCATAAATGTCTTTAAAAAACAGGTTTGTGTGTTTGTATGTTGTTATTTTTGATGACAGATCTCTTCACCTTGTGGAAAGCTGGTCGATGGTTCTCATCGTGTTTCTCCCTGAAAACAAGATCACAAGTTTTTATTAAAAGTGAAAAGAATTCAACTTTCTGCTGTTGATTCTTTATAATCTGAGATAAAAAAAGAACGACTGAACCATCATAATGTCTGATTAAATGATCTAAATGTCATTTTTTATTTCTTATATCTTCAGTTTCCTGCAGTATGTGTTTACATTTGTTTTATGTGCAACTGATGATAAAAATGACTGAATTTGAAGCTTTTTGATTGAGGATCAACTGTGATTCAGCAGTAAAATCACAATTATATGAAATAATGCATTAAATATAAAGTAAAGGAAAATGTCAGTTTGCATGATTTCTTCTGTATTTTTGAACCAGAACTTTTCTGTTCAGTATTTCTATAATAAAAACGTATTTTCATTCATCATTAAGGCTTCAGTCACTCTGCTGTGTTTCTTAGTGTGTCATTGTTACTGACTGGTAGTTCGGATGGACGGCGTGCGCCATGTCGGCGCTGATCATGAAGGAGAGCGGCGCCGCCTGCTGGAAGGCGGTGAGGTTAGACGGGGAGGCGGAGAGGCGGCTGAGGATGAGCTCCGTCAGGTTGGACTGAGCACCCTGAGCGCTCTCTGACCCCACCTGCAGGACACACACACATGGACACACACACACACTTCATGAAGGCTCAAACACACTTTTTAAAACATACAGATGATACTCTGCTCATATTCAAATGTCTTGTTTTGACCAACCAACAGTTAAAACCAAATATATTCAGTTTACAAAGATGTGAAACAGAGAAAAGCTGTAATTCTTCACATCTGAGAAGCTGGAAGCAGAGAATATTTTGCATTTTTGCTTCATAAATACTGACAAGATTAATCAATAAACTGTTAATCTCATTTCTGTGGATCAACAAATGGTTTAATCATTTCAGCGTTAGTTTCTGAAGCTTTTACTGAACATTATATTGATGTTTTTTAAGCCTTTGTTTCACTTCTTCCTCTGAAACTTCTCTTTTTTTTTCTCCTACAGACTCGAACGCGTCATCACAAGCTGACAGAAGAATGGAAACCACCTAAAAAGATCAACCACAGTTTCATTCTTTCTTCTTCTTTTGTTGATCGAAAATAAGTGAAACGTTCCAACACGACGGTCTGCAGGAATGAATCGGTTTGTTTGTACACTTGTTTCCCATTTTCCACAAGCTCTTATTCAGCCACATGATTACTAATCACTTGAAACAATTGTGTGCGAAAAAACACAAAGCAACAGCTGTTCGGGAGACACAACACGCCACGAACCAACTGCCACGAAGCGTTCAAAGTCACTTTTTTTCCCCCTCGTCAGACGAGTCGAGGAGATCTCACCTCCTCGTTGTCATACAGGGTGATCATGCGGACGTTGGGATCTTTAGCCAGAGAGTCTCCTAAGCAGGACTTCATCAGGCCCTGAGAGGAAACAGAGACAGAAAGAAGTGAGAACTGGACTGTTAAAACAAATGAAGCAGTCACTGCGATTAAACACATCACGAGATATTATAAAAACATCTGGATAAAGTCTTTGTTAGCCAACAAGCTAATTTAATTGGATGTTTTGTGACTTTTTTAAAGAGTAAAAAGACTAAAAAGACTTTAAGCTTACTGCAAATTATTCTCATTTTTATGAATTCAGCAGATGTTTGTTGGATTGTACAACAGTTGGGCTTTTAAAATAACCTCTATCATTGTTTTTAGACCAAACAACAGAAGAAGAAGACTTATAAATAACAATATTTGCTTCTGAGTCTCTGGATAAAACCTTCAGATAGTAAAGGATGAAAGTATTGAGGCTGCAGGTTAACGGGTACAGAGATGTGATTATGTTGTGATGTGTAGTACAGACTCTGACCTGCAGGGCGCAGTAGCAGCTGTGCAGGTTGTCCAGACGAGGAGCATAAATGAACTCTTCATACACACCTCCCAACGCCTGCAGAATGTAAAAATACACAAATTACAAACAGATCAACTGGATACAAATAATGCTTTCATGTAAAATAATAATAATAATAAGTCTCTCTATATATTTTACCCTGATTTATCACTTCCTCATTGTCTTAATGAGACAGACGCAGCTGTGTTTTGACATGTTTGCATTTCTGGATGTGATTTCTGTTTGTTTTACAGTTTTTCTTGGATGAAAGATGAGAAAACAAACAGGTCTGAGTGTTATAAATGTTACATTATTTATAAAAATACAACAACCTGCTAATTGAAATATATATCTGATGGTTTAGAGACTTAATCGTTCTTTCCCTGACAAAGTCTCGCATGGTTCGTTTTCAATTAGCCTGACTGAACTGGACAACAGGAAGTGACAGGAAGTTAATGGTTTATTTGCAGACTCACCGCAGGCTGCGTGTCGGTCAGACAGAGCTCAAAGTCCATCAGAGCTTCAGGTTGGACACCAAGCTCCGAACACAAGACCTTCACCAGAGCCGGGTGGTGTTTCTCCGCCTGAGGAGGGAAAACAAAACACTAAATAATCAGCTCGCAGTTTCAAATCACTTGTTTTTAACATTTTTTATTAACACAACCGATGAACAATCAGACATCACAGCTTAAACTAATATAATGTATTGATTCAGTAAGGAATATTTAGGTGATACAGCTTATGATTTCCTGACTTTATTTAACAATCTTTGTTGGTGTTTATGATATTATAAATGAAACTATGTAATATGAGTAAATCATTTTTCTATACAGTCAATTATTCAACCTTTTAAATCCTGGAAATCATCTTGATTACGTCTCTGATCTCTAAAAAGTTGAAGAACTGCTCATATATTTTGGGAGAAGAGAGTTTTCTCTGAAAATTTATAAAGAAAATGATAACTTCCTGCTATGTGTCGCATTAAAAACAAACCAATAAATGCTCTTTGGATTCAGGTTTTTATCCAGATCAGCATCTTAAATGTCAGAGAGTTAAATATGTGCGACTGTTGGTTTTTACCGTGTTGGCAGCACAGACGGCGTCTCCAGAAGATGCACTTCCTGTCTCCAGCTCCTCCTGGACGATAGTGGCGAGGATGGGTACGCTGAGATGAAAACACAAACAAACAAACAAACAAACCAACAAGTAAGTTTGGGCACAAACTCCACATTTAAAACCACATCTCATGTTCATTTACTGTTAAACATCCAATGTTTTGGTCCAATCGTGTAACGTTTTGTCCTTCAGTTCACATTTTAAATATTTAGAAAAATCACCCTTTTCCTACATGTTTTCTAAAACCACAATATAAAAAAATAATTATTAATTAAAATTTCTGGTGGCGCTTTATCTAACAGATCCCTTCATTTTACAGTTTTGCTGTTTAATTTTTAGGACGTTTTGCAGAAGGTTTGATGCAATTTGGTACAAATTATAAGAAAAAAGATGTTAATTTGCAAAAATTCTTTAAAGATTAGAATCTTAACAATTCTTTAGACAGAAAATACTTTGTTTTCAGTGTGTAGTTTGTGCATTAAATGATATATTAGCATATTAAGTCAGCACCATCCTCTCTGTAAAATGTCTTAAAAATTTACTACTAAATACCTGCAAAATTACCCAGAAAATTTCCAGATTTAGTGACATCCTTTTTCTACCCTGCTTATCCTTCAGTTCACACTTTAAATATTTAGAAAAATCACCCTTTTCCAACATGTTTACTAAAACCACAATATATAAAACATAATATTTAAAATTTCTGGTAACACTTTATCTAACAGGTCCTTTCATTTTACACAAATTTCCTGGAAATCTTCTGAGTTTTGCTGTTTAATTTTTAGAACGTTTTGCAGAAGGTTTGATGCAATTTGGTAAAAATTATAAGAAAAACCTGAAAAAAAGTATTGAGTTGGTTTATTAAAGTAAATACTGATTATATTTATGTTTGTATGTAGATGTTAATTTGCAAAAAATCTTTTTTAGACATAAAATACTTTGTTTTCAGTGTGTAGTTTTGTGCGTTTAATGATATATTAGCATATTAGGTCATCATCACCCTCTCTGTAAAACATCCTAAAAATTTACTACTAAATACCTGCAAAATTACCCAGAAAATTTCCAGGAAATTAGTATAAAACTAAAGGACCCGTAAAATGAAGAATTACCAAAGTATTTTCTGTTTGATCAAAATTTGTATCTCAGTTTCAAAATCATAATTATCAGTAGACATTCAACAAAACACTACAAGCTTAACCCTAACCCTAAGGGGTAGGGGTAGGATTTAGGGTTAGGGGTTAAGGGTTAGGGGTTGGGGGTTAGGGGTTAGGGGTCATGGTTTTGTATAATTTTATCTGTTGTTCTTTTTATTCTATTTCCATCTGAACTCAGTATAATTAATTTTCTCCTTTAATAATCCCTCTAAAGCTCAGTGTTTGTTACTGACAGGTGGTTTTCCTTGTTGGGGCCGAAGGAGTCGTTGATGTCTCTCTGCAGGTGGATCGCCAGGTGAGGGATCCTGAGCAGAGGTCTGGACACGTGGATCAACCGGTGGACCAGCCTGCTGTCACTCTGCAGGAGGACGACACACACACACACACACACACACACACACACACACACACACACACACACACACACACACACACACACACACACACACACATTTACACATTTTTAAGACTTTATTAACAGGTGTAGATCAGTTTAAATTCATTTTCACACAGATTTTATGTTTCGACAGATCAAAAAGTAGAAACAGGAGAAAAAAAAACTACTAAAAATGACTGAAAATGCAAAATGTTTATAATACAAATTACATTTCTAAATCCAACTTTGACCAGTTTTTCTATTTAAGAGAAAATTAAAACTGTCTCACAAAATACTTCAGTACAAATATCTAAAATTTTACCGATTATACTGTGAAAAAATGACCTGTCCTGTCAACCAGATGTGCATCAGACATCACTAGTTTTACTTAAACTGTGAATGAATCCAGACCACAGTAATAATCTTCGTACCTTCACCATAACGCGGCCGGCGATGGTCAAGTCGCGGTCGAACCAGGTGTTCCAGATGCCGCCGCCATAGCACTCAACCCCGACCTGCAGACAGCCCTGCTTCGTCTTCTTAGACCTCGGCTTCACCTGAACCACAGACAGTCAGAGAAACAATCTGATAAACACACTTCATATCCACTCAGGTTCATGTTCTGGGTCGGATGCTGAACTCTCAGATTGACATTAATATGAGAATAAACAACAGAACAGTTCTACGTTCACTGTCATCACTTAAAAAGGTCATCGTATACATCTCAAAACCAGCTGGTGTTAAATCTGTTGCGATAAAGTGACCAAACAGGTTATACTGGAAAACCTGTTGCAGCAGAGACGCTTTAATTGGGCAGTAATTAAAGTTAAAAGGAGACACTGTTATATAAGCTGCATGATCTGACTCCTAATAAATGTGATGCACTTACAATAAAAAGAAAAATGTTTTTATTTTTTAAAGTTACTTTCGATTTTCTGCATCATAGCGCAGCGTTTGGAGTCAAGACGCTTTCAGACTTTGGCTTCTACACGTCCAAACGTCTCATATTTAACACATTAATATTAAAAACTATTCCTCATGCACGACTCTTAGTATTATTAGTGTATCTTCACTCCGGGGAATTCTGTCTCCTCATATTTCGACTTCCCCGTCAAGACGTTAATTAAATGTGTTCAGAGTTTTTTTCGGGCTGCTCTGTGGGGATGTTAAGAAAAGTCAAAAAAGGTCGATATGATTGACAGGTGGAAGTGGGGCGGGCTCTCACCCTGAGGCAGGGACTGTCTGTGTGGGCCCCGACCATGGAGAAGCCGTTTCCTGGCAGGTAGTGTCCGCCCACGGCGAAGGCGATGAGGCTGGAGAAGTTCCTGGTCACAAAGTACTGCGGAGAGAAGACGACGGAAATTAAATATTATGGACAAAGTTTCTCATCTGACACTTAAAATTAGTGCTCAAATGATACCTGCATTTGATACGCAGATCTAGAAAAAATAAGACTATTTGTATGGTTTTGCTCGCAGCCAATCACAGCAAGCGTTCTTCTATTTAATGTGACGTGTGATTGGCTCACAGCAGCTGCAACCCAAACAGTCTGTGGTGGTGAAAACAAGTGTTGTGTGTTTGACAGAGTTTGACAGTATGTTTATACTACACACCTGTCGACTGTAGAACTGTATTGGTGTCAGTATGACTTTAAGGGTCTGGTGTTGTAATTGTTTTACTTAAAGTCAATTTAAAATAAAACATATTCCTTTTGAAACTCCTCATTCTCTATAATTTATAACTTTTTTTGTGAAAAGTCTTTTAGTTTTATTGGTGTTTGATAAACTTTCCAAAGATTTCAAATCCTGCAACTTGTCTCATTTTCATCTTTGAGGTTTCACATATATAAAATACACACTTTGACCTGAAAACATGAAGACCTGATGCGATATTTGTGTTTAAAACCCTTTAAGACCAGGTGCGACGTTCATGTGCTTCCCCCTTTAGAGCCGGATGCAACGTGAGAGTTTTATATGATGTCATCGTTTTTAAGACACATGACCGATGTAACGCATCGTGATTTGCTGAAATACACGAAGGGAAGGCGACATGCATTATGGGATGCCCGGCCTCAAACAATGCTTTAGGTTTAGGTCATAATGGGTTAATATACTGATGGATAATTTAAAAGCTTTCGAGCTGTAAAACTGACTTAAATTACATGATAAGTATTTATAAATACTTATTCAACAAATCCCATTAAAAACCCAAAAAGTTCACTTAAAAAAAGTCCCCAACAAACACTTTATTTCTTCCTGTTTAGGTACGTTTGTTACAGTGGGCAGCAGATTTAGGAAATCACTACTGTAAACCTTTTTTATTTAAATTAAACTATATATTTATGAGCCATTTTTAAAGCTTCAGATCTTCAGTAGGAACCAGAGGTCCCAGTATGTTGTTGGTTTTGGTCTTTTTCACAGAATTTATTGACCAAATATACAGTTTAACCTGCTTCATCCTCTAACAACGAGCTCGTGTGTCCTTTTGATCCTTTGACCTTCCTTTAACCTTGACTCACCTTGCTGGACGGTTTGATGTCCCACTGCTCCGACTCCTTCAGCTCGATGAATCCCGCCTCCAACAGACGCCGCTTGCATTCTTCGACCACTGCGAGGGAGGAAAACGAAGAGGAAAATCTTCACGTCAGCCATGTTTCTCTTCTCTCTCTGAAGGTTTTTGTAAAAGTCAAACTGATTTTTCACAGAAGCTGAAATTAGTTTCACCAGTTTGGCTACGTGGAAATAAAAAGACCTTAATTTGTTGCCATTTTTCATGAATTTTCACCTTTTCAGCTCTGAAACTGAAGGAAAAAGAGACTTTGTGGCTTTTCTCTGTTTAAAAACTCATCTTTTGTTTTAACCTCTTGTTTGGGAAACAACTGCAATAAACTACAAGTGTTGTACTATTGAACTTCATTTGTATTAAAGTTATGATCATTAAACACTTTATTTCAGCACTTTGCACTGTGACCTCTGAAGAAACTCTTTCTTATCTCTTATCTCGAGCTCAAAGTCGTCCGTCAACCTAAAAAAAACCTACACATCTCACTTTCTAAACGCTGACAGACGCACATCTCTTTGTCCTTATCAGATACGACTTATCTGTCCTGTTATTAAATCATATAAATAAAAGCATTGATTCAGTAAACAGAACTCTAATAAAATATGAGCTTTAAAATTAATCCTCAACGGTTCCTGTGATGCCTTTTTGGTCCAAGAGTTTTGCAGGAAAAAACAGTTGTTGAATTAATAAGCAAATCCGGATGATTTGATAAAATGTACAAAAGACAACGAGTCACATATTAAACAGCAAACTGCCAGAAGAATGACAGGATGAGTTTTTATGTTTTAATTTTAGAGGAATGTTAAATGAAACATAAAATTAGTTGTAAAGAATCAACAAGGAGCTTCGTTTCTAAATTAGATGTTGATATTAGCTGAAACTGATCTGAAACTATTTTTTTAATAAGTGAATTATTGTTTCAGTCTTTTTTTTTTAGCAAAAAAAAGCCAAAATTTCACCGTGAAATGTGACTGTTTGATGCTTTTGTTCGTTGTATATGAGAATAAACTGAATATTCTGTGGTTTGGTTGAATAAAATGACACTTTCTAATATGTTGACTTAAGTTTTGATGAATTTTGATGGCAGTTTTTACTTTTGTCTGACATTTTATAGACTAAAAATGAATTAATCGATTAAGCGCGAAAACAATCGGCAGATTAATTGATAACAGAAATAACCTATAGTTGCAGCCCTAATTGATTATTTTTTACATTTCTGTCCCAATTTTCTGTCACTTCGCATCAGAAGATCATGAATTAAGCAATTTGAAAATTTACCTA
Organism: Thunnus thynnus; assembly: GCF_963924715.1. NCBI lineage: Eukaryota > Metazoa > Chordata > Actinopteri > Scombriformes > Scombridae > Thunnus > Thunnus thynnus. Next base: position 18,308,722 of record NC_089540.1, on the reverse strand, counting down.
AAAAAAACCAAAGAAAACAGCAGCTGACAGTTTAAATCAATGAGCGGGATTTTACATTTTTACATTAATGTGATGATTTGTTTGGTATTTTATTTACTGGATAACTACAAACCGACATTCCTGTCCAGAAACTTAAATATATCAAGACAAATATCAATATGTTGAGATAAAATTACAAATATCATGATACAGAATTTAGTCTCAATGCCTCAAAATGTATTTTTAATAAAAGCAAACATATAGTTCACCCTAAAAAGATACATTTCCAATATATATACATATACAGATATATATAATTTTAATGGTTAATGTGTGTGACCAGTCTAGTACAGGATGGGAAGTGTTGGTTTTGGGATAAAAGATGTAAAATTAAAGGATAAATCCGTAGTTTTTTCTGACTTTACCGTGATATGGAGACACTCCTCTGTTAACAAACTGCAGGAACTCTTTGGCAGCGGACTGCACGGCATCTTTGGAGCTCTTCATGATCAAAGACTGAAGGAAAAACAGCAAAAAAAATCAAGTGTCAAACGTTCAGAATCACCACAAGGAATGAGACAGCAAAGCCACCAGCTAACCACTTAAGACTAGTTCCAACATCGGACACAGCCGTATAAAGAGCTCAGCTTTCTACTTTCCGATAAGCCAGAAATACATACAAATACACTTCTGCTTAGTTATATTAAAGCAGTTAAAAAATTAAAAATTGGTTTTCTCCAGAGCAGGAAACTGCCCACTTGTCCGATAAAGGATGCACCAGCTCTTAGCTAATCTTTGCTAGCTAACCTGTACGACACTCGAGCTTTCCGTCTGTTGTTCTTTGCTCCTCTTCTTCTTCTGCGGGACTGAGTCAAAGCAGCTTTAGGTGAAGGAGCAGCAGCTCCACATCCCGAGGAAACAATAATCATTTTTACGAGACTTACCTGCATTAATTGGACTTTGAAACTCTAAACTCCAGCGGAGAGAAACAGGAAACACAAACAGACACGGATCAGCTGACAGCAGCAGACAGAAGTAATCAGTGTTTTCAGACGCAGCGCCACAGCGACACCTAGTGGTCAGGCGGTGTAATTACAACACGCACATTATTTTATATTACAGATTTACTCTGCAAATTTTATTAAGAAAATTATAAATAAAATAGATTTTATGTTTATTTGTTTACACATATGCAAAATATGCAAACTGCTCTAAACATAAACAGCAGGAAACTATTAATTGCTCTCTGCATACACTGTTTACTCCTGGTGAACATTATGTACATTTAATTTAATTGACTTCAATTTAAAATTTATAAAAGTATATTTTACGTTTTTTTTTTTTTATTGTAAATTCTTTCTATCTTGTTTCTATTATTTAGCATTACTTCATTTTTGAGTATATTTTTGACTGTTTTGTACCACAACACCAGGGCAATTTCCTTATGTGTGCAAACCCACTTGGCAATAAACCTGATTCTGATTCTGAAAAAAAGGGTTTTCTGGTCTCCTGCTGCACGCATCCTTAATTGTATGTAAAGGAGAAACCCGTGTATAGGTACCAACACATTTCATTAAACACCAAGTGGCTGCTGGTGGAAAAGTCAGAGGATCAACAAATGATTCATCTTCTTCTACCTCATTGCATTTTAAAACAATTTTGCACACTTGTCTAATGTATAAAGTATGTTATCCTATTGATATTTTATTATATTCATGGTGTATGCAAAGGTTTTTCTCTCTTCTAGTGTTGATAGGTATATTTACTGTGTATTTACTGCTGTAATTTATCTCCAGCTGCTAAATAGTTAAAGCACAGATAGACCCTACTTGCCCAATAGTGTCAATATCAATATAAAACGAAAATGAACAGTATATTTATACCTTGTTTGGCCACATACTTGATGTCTGCCTCAAAGTATGCATGCATGCATGTTTGTATTCTTTCCCCATAGAGGTATAAATAATATCTTGTAATTCTTTTGTTTCAGTCTTTGATGAGCAGCTTTAAGGCCTCCAAGATCTGGATCTCCCATTACAGACTGGGTGAGTTGTTGTGAAGCAGCAGCTACAATGTGGAAATGTGATGTAAACATAACAAGTACACTCGAGTACAGCTGAGTGAAAGCCAACTGACAAAAGCACGTAAACATCTCAGCGCCCAATAGCAAAACAAGAAAAATAATTAGTTTTTCTACTTCAACAGGTCCGGTGTGATGACTGCGGACAGATGGCTGAAGGCCAAGTGTCTGGCAACAGAATATGAAAAGGCCAAGAAAGGAAACTGGGAATGACGCTTCTGCAAATAGAGTGTTCCTCTGACATGTGCTTGAGTGGGATGTGTATTTTTTTCTTACAGACAGTTACGCTTATCTCTATACAGCTTTTGCACCCATTAAAGGTATCTCGAGAGCTTTAGGCTTTAATTGTATGTGATTATATCATCTATTTACAGTAAATTCTTGGTAAATATTGGTTTCATACTGTACAAAAAAATAGGATCATGTGAAAATGGCTTACAAAAAGCATGATACATATTTTCTGTTTTTGTATTCTCAGGACAAGGTTTGCTGAGGCTCATTGCAGAGGATCACAGTCATCGTGACTTTCAATCTGCCGTATGAACTTGAGACTTTTTTTAGCATGCAGATTCACATCTGTATGTTAACACTAATTATCTATTAGATTATTTGTTTGTGTCTGGAAGGAAACACTGATAGGACTCGACTTGACTTTGATTTGACTCGAAAAGACTTGACAGTTTTTATTTAGCTGAATCGCCTATTTGCATTATTGTAAATAGATACAATAAATTGATACTGAGCATGAACAGTTAACGTTGTGAGGCATGTGTGTGCAGCCCAGACTTTAAAGACAGACCTAGAAAACACTGCAAGACAGGATTGAGCTCAAAGCTTGTTGAAAGCATTTTCCCAAGCCTAATATTACCAGACCGTTTCTGATTCAGACATGACAGCTTATGAATTGACAGCTTTTCATGACAGAGCTTCATTATTCTGTTCGAGGTCCCTCACTAGTTCAAAGTCAATGTAACTCAACCACAGCAGAACGGTCTCTCCTTCTCTTTAATCAACTGTGTGACAAATGCAATCCTTCAAGATCAGGCAAACAAGATGGTGTTTTTCCTTGATGATTCTTGAAGTTTGAACAATGTCAGTCTTCTACATTAATGGATGTATTAGTATACACAATCCACATTTGGCGAGAAAAAATATACCAAAATAGTCATGTGTTGCAGGCAGACACTCAGGCCGATGCCGGGCTGTAGTCCAATGTCCAAAGTAAATATTAGTAAATATTAGTACTTTTAAAATAAATCTCTGTAGAATAAGTAAAGGTTTTTTACTGTTATTTGACGGTAAGTGTTTGGCAACTTTTGCTACCAGACTTTTTACTGTTTTTTTACAGTGTAGATGAGACATTTTGTGCACTGTTTAACTTCTTGCAATGCTCATAATACATTTAAAAGAAAAAAAACCATATATTCTCTACTTTCAGTTGTGACTCTAGACACCAAATTCTCAAAAAACTAATGTCATGTAATGTTATGTTAAAAAATAATTTTGAATTAGGGTTAATAAAGCAGAATTACCCCCAATATTTTTGAATTAATTAGTAAAACGTCTCCCCTCCTCCTCCCTCTCTCATTCTGACTCACTGCTGTTAGTTTACATGCATTCATTTATCACTGTATCACCACAGGAACCGGCCTTATATAGTCCTGAACACCAAGGGAGGAGGAGGAGGAGGAGGAGGTCTGAAGGCGATGAAGAGATGTTTACTTCAGCTGTCAGCTCACTTCGTCTCCTCTGCTCTTGAGGAAGCCCAGTGAGGCCAAAACACACACACACCAAAACACACACATACACACACACACACTAGCTTTCAGGCTCTATTAATAGACGTGAGAGCAACAGGCTGTAAGAGTGAGAAGAGGAGGAACAGTAGTGATGAAGATACTGGGATCATATGAGTGTTTTTATAAATACACATCATTACTGTTGTGTAATTATACTGATATAATGGCAGCAGCAGAGTAACAGGACTGAGCTTTCACTATACTGGAGTGTCTGCAGGTAAACGGCGCGCAGAGACCATCGTGTACAGTTAATAGATTTATACACATGACTCTGACTAACATAAAAAGGCAAGAAGAAGAAGCTGCAATAAACTTTCCCATAAAGCCATAACTTTATTACACGTGTCCCAAACACAGCAGCAGGTGTTCATACCGTAGCAGCATTTAACACGTTGGAGAGACAAGAAACCCAAAATATTTACAGTGAACTCTTTGCTCTCTGGAAGATAATCAAGACAGCTGTGAGAATAAATACAAGCACCACATGTTTACATTTTCAAGCAGTTTTAGTGTTACAGCAACTAAACTAGGCTCATAGAGAAAAAAGGTTTTTTTTCCCCACTTTTTCACACTCTGGAGTACACTTCTACATCACTGCTGCACAAAAAAAAACAAGATTTACAGCTGCTAACTTGCTCTTTAAATTTAAAGGACCAGTGTGTAGGATTTAGTGGCGCCTAGTGGTGAAGCTGCAGATTGCAACGAAGTGAATACCCCCTCTGCTCCTCTTCCAAGTGCGTAGGTGGCCATGAAACTCATGAAAAATGCTAAAGGCCCTCACTAGAGCCAGTGTTTGGTTTGTCCGCTACTGTAGAAACATGTAGGGCTGTAGTCTCCTGGTCGATTAGTTGGTCGATATGCTCTCGTCCAACTAAACTCTCATTGGTCGAATAATCTCCGTGTTACTTTCATAAGAAGAAAAGTGCTACATCAACGGCCTTCCAGGATTAATCCATTATTTCCTGCGGCAGGAGGGACAGACTAACAAATTACCTGTGAATTACAATTACCTGTATTCAAAACACTCCCCGCCAGGCCAAAAGATATTTTTTTAATGCCAAAAATAACCATGAATATCGGTAGCGTAAGTCCGTTTAGGAAAAGCTTAGCAATAAGTTCTCAGTCTGGCAATAAATGTACAATACAGACTCCAGTGTTAACAGTTAATAAATGCTAAAAAATCAGGTCTGTTGTTTCCTCAAGTGCTGGAAAAGTGAAAGGGTTAGCTCCAAAGTTAGCAACAATAGGTTAGCCTAACCTGAAGAGGCAAAACGGAGAAATGTGAGTTCAGCCCTAGAAACATGGCAGTGCAACATGGCGGCCTCTGTGGAAGAGGACCTGCTAGCTATGTAGATATAAAGGGCTTATTCTAAGGTAACGAAAAAACAAGATGATTCTTATTTTCAGGTGATTATACACTAATTAAAACATACTTATGAATATTATATTCCATTTCTGCCAATAGATCCCCTTAAATCTTACACACTGGTCCTTTAAATTAAACACTTACTGGGCTGAACAGCTCAGTGTTCATCGTCTCTATTAAAATGATTTTTTTATAATAGTAGTTATTTTTAAAAGTATTAGAATTGCTTGTAATTAGATGCCATCCCATCCCAGATATCAATTATCTTTACTGCACTTTTACTGATGATGCTTTTGCACCTTGTTAGTTGTATTTTTGTTGTATTTTATTGCTAATTTCATTTTATAGTTTATATTTCTTATATTTTGTACTAATTCTTATCTTATTTATTCTTTGTAAACACATGTGAAGTCTTAAATACAAATGCACTATTTGAGGTTGACATTGTTCTTGCATAATGACTAATAAAGTTATTGAATCTTGAATCTATATAAGCCAGTTTTGGAACAGCGAGGGAAAAAAAGTCATAAGCGGCGTCTAAATTCTCTCCATATGTGTTTAGATCATCTCAAATCAAATCAAAACAACTTTATTGTCCTCAGCTTGCATGACAATGAACAGATATCACATCATATGTCACAAAAACGACTGTAAATACATTTAAATACACTATATTAGATGCAATTGTGTAAAAAAGCATGGAATTACTAAAAATGATTTGAAATAATTCGAAGTCCAAAATCCATTAATTACTAGTTTAACTGTTAGGTTACACTATAGTGAGCAGTAAATTAAGATTTTGGACATTTAAAAATAATTTCCTCTCATCACTAACAGGTCACCAGTCTATAATTTTCACACCAGTAATAGTGGGACCATTAGCAGGAAGTAATGGACATACTGCAACACTTTTTTATTCTACTGTTGGAATTACATAGTGCATAAAGTTCACACTCGGTGGACATTTTGACTTGTCACAGCAGGAAATGCACAGGTGCAACTAATGACATTAATTATGTCCCAGTACGCTGAGAATGAACCAGTCAACATGATACCAGTGTTGTATTACTAGAGCACTTAAATGAATTGCAGCTTTAATTAAGAATATTAGTTACACCTGCGTTAATCACAGTGTCAGCAGGGAGGAAGGTCTATTAATCCTTTATTGCAACAGGATGAAAAAGTAAAAACTTTCTGCTTTCCCGCCAAGAAAATGTGTTAATGTCAAACTTTTTAAAGACCTTTTCTCATTGGGATACATATTTGTCAATGTTTAAGTGGGCCACTTAAACCTTTTCAGCTTGATTATTTGGAATAACTAAAATCCAAGTCTAAAGTTTAGACAGTGTATAAAACTGGAATATCAAGCTTTTTAAACTCACTTTTGTCCCTTTTTTATTCTTTGATATATTCTAACAAGAGATTTCTTTATATAACGTCTGCAAATATCCAATAAGTTATCATACTGCATAAATTTAAGTTTGTCGATGCTTCTGCTGTCATTATAATAACAAATATCTTGCTAAACTATTCACAAACTGCACGTTTTGGCTTGCTGAAGTCAAATTAATCAAATCTGTTGCCAGATTTTCACCATCTGCTGTTTTTTTTAATCATCTCAGAACAACTTTTTAACAAAGTTTGCTTTAAAATTATCCCCCAAAATGGACGTATATCAGCAGTAGATGTTTTCGATAAGAGTTTTATTCCCTTTAAACATATTTTCGACACAGTTCGAAATGACTCAGAGCTCCTTTGAATCGATGCGTGTGTGTGTCTGCTGGCAGTGGGAAACCTCCCTTTAAATCCACTTTACTGTCACACATCCTAATGATATCATCATTAATGGTGCGTATTGTTTGGGAATGTGGGCTTTCTCCGGCTCTGGGAGCGTCTGCAGGCACATACTGTACTTCTTTGTCTCTCGGGATGGGATAGTTTTCCTTTTTAAGGCAGGTTAGTCAAAGCTTTCCCCCCCTCCCCACCTCCCCCAATGGATGCTTTCATTAACGACCTGCGCCGCCTCGCCATGTGAGGACGATTTGAAAGCCACCGTCCTCGCATTGTTATGTCATGAGATCACAGGGGCAGGAGGAAATTTGCTCATTTAACTGTGTGACCAGGATCCAACAAGTCCTCTAAACTAATTGGTAAAAGTGATGTTCGTCATCGGCTTCTGAAAACGACCCACGTGAGCATTTTTCTGCTCTGAAGCTCCTTCCAAAAACAGTAAAGACTCATTCATGACTGTTTTCTGATCTAACCGTGTTTGTTTAGATGATGGTTACAGTCAAAAACAGATTATGAGATCATTGGTTTAAAGAAAACATTGATGGTCAGTAGGAGTGTTGCACCACCAACCCAACCTCTTCCCAGACAGACATTAAAGGATAAGTTCACAGTTTTTCAAGTGCGTCTTAAAACAACAGTCTTGCTTGCTGTAATCATTCCTCCTGTTCATACCGACCATTAGATTTAAAGATTTAAATGTATTTATCTGAAGCTAATATGAGTTATTGGTTATTGGTGCTGAACTACGGTGAGGTTTAGTGACACTAAGAGGGAGATTTGAACTATAAAGACTGTTATGTTGGAGGATATTAACTTAAGATAAACTTTTAAAAGCATTTTTTGCACAGATTTTGTCCTCCATGACTTAAATTGGAAAAATATATGCCAAGTATGAAGAGGAGGGATGATTATACCAAAACTTTTTTTGGTGTTTATTTAAGGACCTGACTGTTGTTTTAAGACAGATTTGAAAAACTGTGAACTTGTCCTTTAACACTACATCAGTTTATAGACTTCCTGTTAGATCACCTTGTTACATAGATGCTGTATTTCATTATTATTGTTGAGTAATTTGTTCTTTGGTATCTGGATTTATTGCTCAAACTGTCCTTCCTGGAACACATTTCATTGTCTCGCTTGTACCTGAAGCAAACCTGACGCCACCATCACTGTCCCTCACGTTTCCTGGGTCACGGTTGCCGTAACGACTTCTGAGAGTTGTAAAAAAAACTGTCTCATAGTATCATAAATTGCTGATACGATTCAAACTCATTATTAAAACTGAACCTCTTGGATTGTTACTCATTGTCTCACCTGTACTTGAAGCAACACACCAGTATGAACCCCCAGTAACACCACATTGAGACAGAAGCTGATGATGAAGAAGGAGAAATGAAGAGGATGAAAGGGGTTTTTTGTGTCAGAGAAAAAGGGGGAATAGAAAGATAAAAGAGAGGGAAGTAATAAAGTGGTGAAGAAGGAGAGGAAGGGATAAAGGGCAGATGACAAAAAGAAAATAGAAGAGGGAGACAAACAGAGACGTCGAGACATACATGGAGAGCAGTTCACAGGGAGGGAGGGGTGGGTAAAAAAGCGAGGGAGGGGTAACTACAAATAGCCAGGGGCAGTTGCTTCTTCTTCAGTGCTCCTCTCTGCTGCAGCCCTCATCAGGCTTTCTGTCTCCTCCATCATGGCCTCCTACAGCTCCTCCGCCCAAAGCACCTCCTCCTACCGCCGTACCTTTGGTCAGGGCACCTATGCCTCACCCACCCTCAACCGCTCGCTGCTGGGCCACATTGGCGGTGGCGGCGGCGGCCACTCCAGCTCCAGGGTCTACGAGATGACCCGGACCAGCGCGGTGCCGTCCTACCGGGTGTCCTCCAGCTACTACGGCAAGCCAATTTCAGCCTCACGAGTGTCTATGGGGCGCACGTATGCCGGCATGGGCGAGACGCTGGACTTCAGCCTGGCCGACGCCCTCAACCAGGAGTTCCTGACCACGAGGACCAACGAGAAGGCCGAGCTGCAGCACCTGAACGACCGCTTCGCCAGCTACATCGAGAAGGTGCGCTTCCTGGAGCAGCAGAACCAGGCGCTGACGGTGGAGGTGGAGCGTCTGCGCGGCCGCGAGCCGACACGCATCGCCGACATGTACGAGGAGGAGATGAGTGAGCTGAGGAGGCAGGTGGAAATCCTGACCAATCAGAGGTCGCGCATAGAGGTGGAGCGGGACAACCTGGTCGACGACCTCGACAAAATCAAACAAAGGTGGGAGGAGCAATATGGTGTGTGTGTGTTTCTTTAAGAGGGGTTTAAGTGTGTTTGTGTCTATATAGGACGTTTCTGTGTGTGTGTGCATAAATGTATGTGTGTGAATTGAGAAGGAGTCGGTGTGTGCGTGTGTGTGCATGTGTGTGTGCAAAAATGACAGAAAAGTAGAAAAAAAGGGCGAAAAATTAAACGAAACCGCTGACTTTAAGTAAAATCGACATTGAAAGCCAACAGGACGATGCGGTTAAACGGTGCTGACAAAGTGTGAATCAGTCAAGCACAGCAAGAAATATCTGGATGATTCACACCGACCACATGAAAGCGAGGGAACGTGTGGATGGAGTGATGCATGAATGGAGGGATGAGATGATACACAGACATCGTGTGTGTGTGTGTGAGTGTGTGTGTAATATCATGTCTGCTCAATTTAACCAGCCGTGTGGGAGATAAGTGTGTCTCAGCTGGCAGAGTTATCTGTTGTTTGTTGTGGTTACAGGAGGTATTTTTAAACGCTGATACATGGTGTTAAAGGGCCATTACAAGTGTTTTTACTGGTTTTTGGCCATTTTACAGATCACATATTTACGTCGCAGCTTATGATTTTGCCTGATTCAGTGTTTGAAGGCTCACATGTCCTTTTTGCTAAGAATCTTTACACATAAATAAAAGTTTAGGACCATTTTTAAAACTTTTACATAGACAATCATGAGTATTATCAGTTTTTAAGTAATCAGTTGTCATAAAACTCATCTCAGCATCTCATCAAATACACGTCTAACTCTTTCATTTGTATTTTGAGTCTGCCAGATCAATATGTTAATATTATATGTACATAACAAAAATGTTCCTTATGTTTAAAAGGGTATAACAACATCATAGAAGAGTGAAAATGTATTTAAAGACCTTAGAGCTGCAACGATTAGTCAATAAATTGATTAGTTGACTGACAGAAAATTAATCGGCATCTATTTTGATCCTCATTTCAAGTCATTTTTCAAGAAAAACTCTTTTATTCCAGCTGCTCAAATGTGAATATTTTCTTGTTTGAGGACGTCACCTCGGGCTTGTGATCACCATTTTCTGACATTTTATCGACTAAATGACTAATCGACTAAAGGAGGAAAATAACGGAAATAATCGTCAGTTGCAGCCCAACTTCTTTATCCATAGCTGTTGTGTCAAATGTCAAAAACCACTACTACGAACTACCACTACTATTATTTATACTATTTTTTAAAATTTATTTAGCCTTTATTTAACCAGGTTTGTCCCACTGAGATCAAAGATCTCTTTTACAACAGAGACGTGGCCGAGAATAGCAGCAACACAGATTTTCAACAATAAATAAACATAAAAGCACATAGATTTGAGTAACATTAAAATGATCAGATAAAACATTTCAACACAGACAATCTGGACTCAACAGATTTCACCATAGTTTTAAAATAAATCGTTCAGGATTACAGTCTGTAGATTGTTGTAGGTGCAGAAAACCCTAAAGCTTTCTTTCCCAGCTCAGTTCAGACTTTGGGAACAACAAATTGTCCTGAGAACAGAGATCATAATTCCCATATTTCAAGTTTAAAAGAGAAGATAAGTAAGTAGGAATTAAGCCAAGAATGGCTTTGTAAATAAAAACATACCAATGACTCATGCAGTGCACATTAAGTAGGCCAATTCACTTTTAAGTACAATGTTGAATAAGAGATCCACAGTTTGTAATGAATCTCAGAGCTCCATGATACAAGTTATCCAGCATGTGAAGACACTGAGCAGACGCATTCATGAACAACACATCACTGTAATCAATGACAGGTGAAAAGGTAGACTCCACTAATTTCACACAAAAAGAAAAGCAAGACTTGTTTCTGTACTGAAATCCTCATAAAAGCTTCAGTTTTTTGTAACATACTGGATATGTACCTTAAAAGATAAGTGGTCATCAGTTAAAAACCCTACAGTAGGTACTTAAAAGTAGATACTGACTCAATTTGTTGACCATTTCTGGTAACAATTTTATCAGAAAATGCTAATCTTACTCATCTAATCTTAAGCAAAAGCTTTGTTTTTTCTGCATTCAGAACAAGTTGCAGTTGACAAAGCTGTTCTTGAACTCTATCAAATGAAGTTTCAGCAGGAGTGGATGTAAAGCAGTAAATGACAGAGTCATCAGCGTAGAAATGAAAGGCTGATTTTAAAATAATCTGTCCAAGGAAATTTATTTGTATGGTAAATAACAGTTCGCCTGGAACTGAACCTTGTGAGACTCCCTTGTGGACTTGCAGTACCTCTGAGGTAGCACCCTCTAACTGAACAGCCTGAGTTGTGTCTGTGAGATAGTTAGAAATCTGCAATCCACCCAACTGCATGTTCAGAAAAACCAATAGCTGTGAGACGTCCAATTAAAGTAATGTGATCAACGGTCTCAACGGCCTTAGAGAGGTCTATAAAAAGAGAAAGACAGCACAGCTTGTTATCTAAGGCCTCAGTTATATCATTTATGACCTTCATGGCAGCAGTAATGGTACTATGGTTTTTGCTGACTGAAATGTAGATAATATAGAGTCGCCTCCTTCCAAGAGGGGAATAACAAAGTCAGCTTTTCAGTCCTCTGGGTTTTTATTTATTGACAAGGTAAGTGTCATGGAAATTTAAAGGATAGATTCACAGAGAGCAAGATGTGCATCTCCCAGTTTGCTAGGCTGAAAGAGATACTGTATGAAGTTCAGTAATCATATTTGTATATACAAGCGTGCGTCACAGAACATCCCGTATTCATCATCCTGACAGGTGTCTTTTAATTAATGCACAATGTTCCATCTATTCATTCAGAGCCTAATCTATCTTTCTTCTTCAGGGGGTTTCCTTCTCTGCCTCGGTCTGCTGAGAAGTAACAGTCGAAGGCCGAATCCCAGAGCTCGCTTTTATTAACTTATCCACACCTGTCGGGAACCGGCGGTTAAACATGTTCACACGAGAAGCAGAGAAGACAGACTATCATATTGTGCACTTAGCCGTAAGACGGTATAACATAATCTTAAGACAATAAACATAAGAGCATAAGCTTCCATTTCAGGACATTTAAAGACAGGCTCTAAGTTATCTGGACCAGCTGGTTTTCTAGGACTCAGTTCTTTTAGAGCTCTAATGACCTCTGTTGTGGTAAAAAAGGGTGAAGTTAAAGACCTGAACATTGCCAGTGGCCCTGTCGTTAACTGGAGATACTCTCAGTGTTCAACAAGACACCAGAGGAAATAAAATACTACTGTGAATACTTCTACTACTACTCTACATAATTACAATTAAGTTTGATCAGATTAATGCAAGAAAACAAACATAAAGTAGATGTAAAAGAATAATTAAAACACGTTCCTCAAAACTAAAAGTGCCGAGAGCCTCGAATGAAAATTAGCATTAAAAATAGACGCGTGATTATAAAAGACATTTTCCAAGGCTTACACCAGTCTGGATCTATAAATATTAACATGCGTGCCGTAGAATAAATTTAGACCTGACAATGAGCCTCAATGTGGACCAGGCACATGATAAGCTCTGATTCCTGCATCATCCTGCTGAAGTGCCTCTGAGCCAAAACACTGTGAACCCCCCAAAACTGCTTCATCCGTCAGCTGAGTCTCTGTTTTTAATCCGATATACTCTCTGTGTTGTTTAACTATGAAACTGATAAATGACGGACAACTGACGTGTGCGTGTTGCTACCCGAGTCTGACCAAAGTTAGAGCTCATCACACACACACACACACACACACATCGTGTTTACACTGTGCTCTTCTATAAAAGGAGAGGAAAGAGCTCATACATATCTGAAGGATCTCTCCTAATGATCTGTCCTTTCTCTTTCTCTCGCCGCTGTTTACATTTTAAGTGCCAGTTTTGCGAGGATGCAGAGAGGAGAGAGTGCTACTGCAACTCAAAGCAGATATAAAATAGTCGCTGGAAGATCCAAGAGAGATTTAACTTAGAATAAAATAAAAATAGAGCTTTTATCTGAGGTTTTATCTCCTGTTATTGCTGCAGGGAGTCGATCCAATCTGGTTCTTTAACATTAAAACATACTTTGAATTTTCTGCCTCTTTCTCTTTGCAGGAACATCAATGTTATTCTCTTTTGCATATTTGTTTATATGTTTCTTTAGCAAAATCATTTCCTAAACACATCTCACTTCAGATGAAGCAAACATGTAAATTACCTATAAATGGTAACCAGGTGCTGTAGCTGCCGCTGAGGACGATGATGTCATGTCCTTCATCTTCTTACGGGAATTTAGGGGGTTTTAGCAACAGCAGGGATCTAACATCATGCAGTTAAAAACTTAATTTTTGGACTAATTCTGGTATATCTACATCTGACTACTTATAATTAATAGATTCTGGCAGAATGGAAAAGGCTTAGAAGTTTCCTGGATTCATTTGGTACTAATGAGGAAAACAGAGGATGTTAGGATATTTTATTAGGAAGTGTTATGAGCAGTTATTGATTAAGAACTGGTTCATTTAAATACAATTTGCAGTGTTTTTGGTGTGTGGTGGGGACAGAGGGAACAGCTCACAGCCTAAAATCCTCACTAAAGCTTTGATGTTGATCAGTGAACTAACATGTAAATGAATCTAATCTCGTTGTCCGTCTGTCCGTCAGACTCCAGGAGGAGATTATTCAGAGAGAGGAAGCAGAGAACAACCTGGCTGCTTTCAGAGCGGTGAGTCCTGCACGCCTCACTGATCCTACTGTATGTACAAGTACTCCAGTCAAACACATACAGAGAAGTTCTTCATCTGACTTTCTCTACGATGTAAGACGTCGTTTTTATTCCAGTTATTATGAGAATACATGCGAAACATGTTCAAGCTTGATATGATGAGCACATTAGATGGTGACAGGTTGGGATTTGTTGGGTTCATTGGAATTTTCACTCAGTTTATTATTAAGTTGGACATTAATGAATAAAATTATGGTTTTATAAAACCTTAATCTAATTGAATCTGAATCTTTTCTGGTCCCTTATTGGAGCTACTGAGATTTAGAGAGTTTCAACAAAAATAATCTCCTCTTTTGGTCCTTTTAATTGATGTTCTGGAGCTTTTGATCTTATGGCCCGATCTTCCTCAGTAAATGGAGTTTTCCCAGTTGTCATGTTTCCAGTTGTCCTTAAAGTACTCTTAAAGGACTTCTCATCCATGTCAGTGGCTTAAAAGTGAAGTTTCAAAGTTAATTCTTGTCCTTCAAACATCCAGAATGAACTTTAAACCTTTAAAGTTGAGATGTTATTGACCTTTGGAAATAAAGATTTCACATTCTCAGAACTTCATGAAAAGTTTGATATTGGACTTAAACTGCTCATTAAACACCTTTAACACAGTAGTGGATCAAACTCTTTGTTCTACTTTTAACCTCTGCAGGATGTGGACGCTGCCACTCTGGCCCGTCTGGACCTGGAGAGACGCATCGAGACGCTGCAGGAGGAGATCGCCTTCCTGAAGAAGATCCATGAAGAGGTTCTCTCCTCTTTTTTATTTGTCATTGCGACTGCTGTGAAAAATTGGCTTCTTCTCTGACACCTATCAGACTTTATTTACAGATTATTTACCCATGATGTGATATTTTCATAGTTTATAATATACGAATCATGAAAACTTTAAAAATCTATCACATCTGTTTAAAGATGAAGAAATCTTTCTATTTTGTCTGAATGCAGTTGGTCTGTCTGTCTGTAAGCGTCTGTTGTTGCATCTGTGTGTGTGTGTGTGTGTGTGTGTGTGTGTGTGTGTGTGTGTGTGTGAGATGACAAACGAGAGGATCGGGGAAGTATACAGTTTCACGCACAAACACACAAACAAAGCTTGTAATGTTGGCAGCAGGCCTGAGCAGTGCTGCAGCAGAGCGCTGAAATCTCCCACAGCAGATGTACGGCTAAAATTACTCTGCGTACCAGCAGTTGACGTGAACCGTCTCTGAACAGCAGAGGCTTGTGAGCTTAGATGTGTGTGTGTGTGTGTGTGTGTGTGTGTGTGTGTAGCCCTGAGAATAATAAACACCATCCACTTTTTTAGCTTTTCCAAAAATACAAAACAACACATAAGTAACACTTTCTGTAACTACTGCAACATGATGCCAACGTCACCTGGTTGCTGCAGCATTAGCAGCTAATTGCTACGTGATCACTACTGGTTTTAAGTGATAATAGGTGATCAATACTTTGACTTCCTTTAAGTGTAAAATAGCTGCTTTCTCTCTGGCTATAACTAAATTAAAAATCAGGTTTGTTTACACATTTTAACACCTGAACTGGTAGATTTGTTGTAAATTAGGGCAGAAAGTGAAGCAAAATTGTGTAATTTGCACAAATTTGACTGCTGGAGGTAAAAGTTTTATCATTTTCAACACATCTTCACCTCAGTGTCTTCACATTAATTGCATTTGTATGCATTAGCGATGTCTAAAATTCTCTTTTCTTCCTGTCTGAATATAACTTTATAGATACTCGTAACACCAGAAGATTGCAGAGTGAAATTTCTTGCAGTTACCTGAAGTTTTTAGGATGTTTCTAGCGATCTCATAGGGAATTATCAATGTAATCTGACCTTCCTCCTCCTCTTCCTCCTCCCTCCTGCAGGAGATCCGCGAGCTGCAGGCCCAGATGCAGGAGTCTCAGGTCCAGATCCAGATGGATATGTCCAAACCGGACCTGACGGCGGCGCTGCGAGACATCAGAGCTCAGTACGAGGGCATCGCCGCCAAGAACATTTCCGAGGCTGAGGACTGGTACAAGTCCAAGGTGAGAGAGAGATTATCGTCGGTCGCTGCTGGTTTATTTCACTGATCTTTCTCAGAAGTTGTTAATACTGATCGGCTCTTTGAAAGCACATCTGTGAGCTGAAATGCAGTTTTACAGTTAAGTCAAACATGGACATAATATATTTAAATCTGACCATTAGAGCAGGAAATTAAGATACTGAGAAACATTTACCAACCAGAACTTGAACCTGTATTTAGAGGGCTTAGTACAGCTTAGTATTATGAGGTATTATTACATTATTACATAGTTAAAAATTAATTAATGAGACGTGAAAAAAGTCTAAATTAATGCGAATTTGACTGTGTCGTTTTAGTAGTACTGGGGTAGCAGTAGTAGTGGTAACACTATCTGACCTTTGACCTTTTGTCCCTGCAGGTGTCTGACCTGAACCAGGCTGTGAGTAAGAACAACGAGGCTCTGAAGCAGGCCCGGCAGGAGACCATGGAGTTCAGACACCAGATCCAAGCCTACACCTGTGAGATCGACTCGCTCAAAGGCACCGTACGTCTCGCACACACTCACACTTCTTCTCTCCTCCGTCCTCTCTGAGCTCCGTTTGACTCCAGCTTTGTTGTCTCCTCTTCCAACAAATCCCAGAACGAGTCTCTGATGAGGCAGATGAGGGACATGGAGGATCGTCACGGCCGCGAGGCCAGCGGCTTCCAGGACACCATCGCCCGGCTGGAGACGGAAATCGCCAACATGAAGGACGAGATGGCGCGTCACCTCCGCGAATACCAGGACCTGCTCAACGTAAAGATGGCGCTGGACGTGGAGATCGCCACCTACAGGAAGCTGCTGGAAGGAGAGGAGAGCAGGTGACGCTGCACGCGGTGGTTTTTAAATATATTACAACCAGTTTTTTATGGTTTCTGCAGCAGATTAAATGCTATTTCAAATGTAAGCAGCTGCTGGTTAAATCCTCTAATAGTAATTTAATCATTTGTGAAGCCAGAAAAAAGCTTCATCATCTTTAGACCAAATGGGATTTCACTCTTATTTGTTTCTAGAAAATTAATGCTGAACTGAAAGTAAACAGATGGACTAATTTCACTGTTGACTAGATTCATTTGTAATTGTCTTTTCTTCCCTTTTATGTCACAAAACAATATTAACTGACTGAAGAAGGGAAGAAAAACTGTGCAGAGTTTTTTTTAATTGGAGAAGTTCTGTTAGTAAAGGATAAAAAGTGTGTAGGTGAGACTTTAAAGGACAGAAACAGAGAATCCAAATGAAGATAACTTGATTACAGAGATTCACTGATATTAAACAGTAGATTAATAATATGCATCATGTTTTCAACACTCATAACTCGTCTGTTTTTGTGTCTTTGCAGGATTGCCTTGCCTGTGCATAGCTACTCCACCGTGAGCTTCCGAGGTACGAACATGCACGCTGTTACCTGAACACACCACTAGAGGACTGCGCTTACAACCCACAATGCAGTTCACCTTCATATGGAGTTCTGAACACCAGACTTAAGATGCATCATTGTTTAAATGTCATTATTAACACATTATGAGTGTATCAGAGGCAGAAGATGATGTAAAAAGCGTAAATAATAGTAATTTTCTCATAATCTGCTTACTGGATAATAACTCAAAACGGAAAAAACAGTCTTAAGAGATTATTAACCTACTTTCGTTCATCTTTATATGAATAATATGTTTCATTCTGTCATGTTGTGTCGGTGCAGAGACGAGCCCCGAGCACCAGCAGCGCTCCTCTGAGATGCATTCAAAGAAAACCGTCCTCATCAAGACCATCGAGACCCGCGACGGAGAGGTACAACACACACACACACACACACACACACACACACACACACACACACACAAAGCCTTCAACATCACAACTGCAGGACATTTATCTCAAGTGTCCTTTTAGTTTAACATTTTCCTTTTTGTTCAAATGATGCAACTATGACAAAAAAAAAGTCTCAGAATAAGTGAATTCGGGAGCATCTTTGCAGCTTTGTTGGTTAAAATTCATCTCATGAACTTCCTGTTTCTCTTCGTTATAATTAAAACGAAGCAAAAACGCCCCAGAAAACAACTTTAGGTAGTAAAATCTGTGAAGTCTATGAAAGAAAGAGAGAAATATAAAGAAAAACAGATTTTCTCAGCTGCTGCGGATCAACAGACGACATTTTAAACCTCTTAGTTCTTCACATATCGACTAGTTTAATCTCCCTCGTTTCTAACCCTGGACTAATGGGTTTACGTCTATATTGATCAGTATTCAGACTGGGTCACTTTTACTTAATTCTGCCCTAAATAGCCAAAGAATCAACTGACACAGAAACAAACTGTCCCACTAAATGTAGTCTATTAAGCGGAGGTGGATAAAAGCTCTCTGTAGCTGCTATACGTACAATTCTAGCTGATTTTAAACCTTAAACATGACCTTTAACCTGAGCTTTTGACATCATTTATCAGCTGTGAGGTCTTTTTTTTTTTAAAACAGAAATATTCAAAATCTTTCCAAGTAAACACACCAACACACACAAGCAGCGACTAGTTCATCCAGAGATCCAAACATCCCGAGTGGAAACACGCTCCACCCGCAGCCTCATCTGGGGGGAAAAACACACGTCGCAGGCAGGTTGTGACTAGTCACAGTTGCTTCGTGTTACTTTTGTTTTTACATCTCAATCTTCCTGTGCAGCCTTGTCGACCGTGTTGAAGGATGGCGTGCGGCTGTTTTCGGGTTGAAAACATTTTTTCCACCTCTTGAAATAACAAAACCCTGTCAGAGTATAAAAACACACTGCGGAACATCTTATCAACACGTTCGTCTGTATCTGAGTCCCTGTTTGATTAAAACGAGAGACAAAATATGGCAGTGCAGTGAGATTATTTTAACAAGAAGGAATAAGACAGATGTTGCACTGAGAATAATAAGAAAAACTATATTTTAAACGTGCAGTGAGGAAAATACTTGAAAATAATCTATATTCTTACTGCACTGGCTGATTTCTTTCCTTTTTTTTTGCAACTACGTGTTTAAATTATTCCTCAAACTATGTTTTTGCCCCTATTGTAATCTCCTTCCAACCCTACATATATATAACTGACACATTTTAATATCTAGCTCACTGTTAGATCTCTGTACT
This sequence comes from Thunnus thynnus, assembly GCF_963924715.1. Taxonomy (NCBI): domain Eukaryota; kingdom Metazoa; phylum Chordata; class Actinopteri; order Scombriformes; family Scombridae; genus Thunnus; species Thunnus thynnus. Next base: position 18,289,507 of record NC_089540.1, on the reverse strand, counting down.
GATCTAAACACCACAAGTCACAAATATAACCGACAAGAAGGAACATCAAAGAAAAATTAAAGCGACAAGAAGAAAAATTAGAAATCAATAACATCTTATAATCCCTTCTTAGTTTATCCTCGAGCTACATGATCTTGAAAGATCATCTGTGCGGCTACAAAACATATAATTACCAGAGCACGTCTGCAGCTATAAATGTAAAAAAGCTGCAATAAATTACAAGACTTAGTTACAGATAAAAATACTTCAACAGTCCAGAAATGCGAGGATGCCTGCTGGCTGTTTATTGACAGCTCTGACTTGCAAATAAACAAACATTTATTCATGTAAATAACCCATCTGTTGACTCCTGACCGTCGTGTTTCTGCCCTGCAGGTTGTCAGCGAGTCAACGCAGCACCAGCAAGACATCATGTAACAATCTGCAGAAGAAGAAGAAGAAGAAGAAGAAGAAGAAGAAACGATCTGTCCATCCTTCCTCTGAGCTGGATAGATGAGGAATAAAAGAAACAAACAAAAAAAAAGATGCACAAATAAAACTAAGCCTAAAGACTTTACAAACTCCTCGTTATGGCCTGTACTGTTCTTGTTTGTGAATTTAAAGGAGGGAACTTTATCCGGGTTTATTTATCTCTGCTTACTGATGTCTTCCAGCTGAATACAACATACATGTACGTCGCAATGGCTGCAAAACATAATCTCCATCTCATCATTTACTGTCTATAACTGAATCCTGAAGACTCTATTTAATTTACAGATGTCTTAATAAGAGAAATCAAGAGAATCTGCGTCTTAAAACAAGACAGAATAAAGTTGCTGCACTAGAATCAAGAAAAAATACCCTGAAATAAGTTTAAGGACTCAGTTGCAGATATAAAAATGACTTGATAAGATGGAGATTTTTGCACCGGATCACCAAAAATACAGCATTTATCCAAGAGGGACCTTTAAATAGGATATTCCAGTGCTGCACACAGTTCCTGCTCTGCAATTTTAAAGTTAAATGTCACAGAAAATTTGCTCTTTCATTCAAACCGAGCAAATCCTCCTGCTTTTACCACAAGACCGTGAAAAGGGCAGAAATATGGATTCTTCTTCTGGTTTCTCTTGCAGCAGCTTTTGTCCTGTTTCCTCAAGGTCGTTGTTTTGTCTAGTCAGTAGCGTTAGGAGAGCGAGGAGAACTATATGTGCGTGCATTTACGCTTATCGAACAAAAAAGGGGACGCAGAGAGGACAGATAAAAAAAAAATGGAGGCGATGGAGGAGGAGATTACGAGGTGTCTGGAGATGAAGAGAGAGAGATAGGAGGAGAGAGGTTGTGTGATGTAGAAAATACTAAGAAAGAGAAGGAGAGATGGAGGAGAGGGGGGGGGGGCAGCGATAATCCCTTGTGACTTTCAAATATTTGCTAATAAAAGTTAAGTGGATTACAAGTTAAAGCTGACTGACTTCTGTATGTTCTTGTGTCAAAGGACGACTCGCACACATTGATTGTATACAGGCCCATAGGAACACATGCTTTAATAATCATAGTTCAATATTTTTTTTTTCTTTTTTTAAAAGCATAGAGTTACTGGCCTACAAGTGATGAGATTGCACTCTCCTTTTACAGAACGGCTTGAGAAATAAATAAAAATCAGCAAATAAATACATCCGACTGGAAAAAGAAACATGTCTCAATTAAATTAGATTTCTAAGAAATGCAACAGAAATAGTTCAAATAAAACGGTAAAAATAACAAAAAGAAAAAGTTAGTTAAGTGCTGTGTTTTATGTACAAATTTCACATCGATGCACATGGAGGAGGAGGAGGAGGAGGAGGAGGTGGGGGGTGTTTGGTGGGAGCCAAAGCGAAGCCAACGTGGCGGGGCAGATCATATGGGGGAGGGGGGGGGACGGGGACGGGACGGAGGGGTGAGATCATGCATTTCTGTTTCCAAAAAGGACGAATCAAAACGTACCATACATTCCCCCTTTTGCTTGCTGTTCCTTTATAAAAATAAAATAAAATAAAAGGTAAAGACTATTCACATTTTCACTGTTGACAAAAATGTTATGTTTGTCCCAAAATGAAGAAAATCAATGCACATGATGGAAGGAGTCTAAGTACAAGTTGGTTTGGCCGCTAGTCCGCTTTTCTCATTCAAACTCTCTGAGCCTTAATTACACTGACATCTCAGCCTGGTTCTGTTTATTAAAGGTGCTTTTGATGAGTCACATTTCAACCTCGCTAAGTAATTATCATGATGATTATTATACCCTAAACGTAGAGAAGAAAAACAGGCTTCTCCGCTGTATTTTTAAACAGCTTTTTGAACCAGTAGTCGGCAGTTAATCTGCTGCATTGCTTTACGGCGCAAAACAGAGAGAGGGCGCTGTTCTGCCACAGCAAATAGAGTTTAAGACTTGAGTTTCTCAGACTGGCAGGTGGTGAAACAACTGATTCTCTTCTTGAAATTTTAACAAATAAGTCAGATTTTGTCAGAAGATCTGCTGCGTTGCTTTTGCTGCTCTGCCAGCGCTAACAGAGCTAAAGCTAACGCTAAAGCTTACGCTAAAGCTAGTAAGTGTCTCAATGATTTCTCAGTTGATGTGAGAGGAGTGAAACATCATCCCAAACTCAAGAACGAAAGAAGAAAGATATTTGCACTACTTCACTCTCCACTTGCACAACGTAGTGTGACGTTTATCTGCTTTACGAACTTAACATATATTTACTTCCAGTCAACCTGCTGTCAACTCTACAGTAACGTTTCCTTCGCCTCCACCTCACAGTTACTTCACTTTTCACAGTTAATTTTGTCCATATTGTTAATAGTATTTAGCGCTTTTTGAATGTAGTGTTTTTAGCATTTTGGTATCACCTCAGTGTCTTTAAATAGCAAAGTTAGCCAGTCAGCTAGCCTAGCTGGATACTAAAATGTAGAAAAGCACCATTAAATTTATGAGGAGGGCCGTCAGCTCTACGGACTTTTGCTCAGTCCCTCTTTGCTCTTCATCGGTTGATTTCTCCTCTGTGAGCTTTTCATTCCTTTCCAGCTGATGCTGAGCTAAGGGCAAAGTGGGAAGATATATAGCTGGAAACATTACAATTTAAACCCTTTATCCAGCAATGAGGTCGGAGATTTACTTGCTTGCTTTCGCAAGATGGTATACGTCAGTCACTTTTGGTTTTAGCAGCTTTTCCAAGCACCAAGTGTTAAAAAACAAGCAGCGACCCAACGTTAAAGCTGTGAAAATCAGCGTTGGTGTTACACTGAGTGACTAGCTAACATCGCTAACGGTTACCTAAGACACTGAAGTGATTAGCAAAATGATCAAAAATACTAAAAAAACTATATACAAAAACAAACTGTAAATACTATTAATATGTAAAAAAATTAACTGTGAAAAGTGAAGTAACTGTGAGGTGGAGGTGAAGGTAACGTTACTGTAGCGTTGACAGCAGGTTGACCGGAAGCAAACAAGACGATCAGTTCATAAAAGTTCGGATATACGTCACACTACATTGTGCAAGTGGAGAATTACACTGTTAGGTTTACACAAACAGAGAAGATGACTGACCTGTCTACTGCATTTTTAAAACTTAGAACCACCAGGAAAGATTTCAGCTAAAAATCTGCTGCGTTGCTTTACAGCACAAAAAAGGAAGACGGCGTTCTTCTGCCAGAGCAAAAGGAGCTTTAGCTTGTAAGTTTCTCTCAATGTTAGATGGTTGAAGGAGAGAAAAACATCCCAAACTCATCTGATTTTAAAAGGAAAACTTCAGCATTTTGGGAAAAATGAGATAAATTATTAATTTTAGCTACAGAATAAATATATTACTACTACTCTGCTTAGCAGCGTGAATAATCTCTTGGAGTAATCTCGTGAATGAAATTCAGGGATTGAGATTTCCAGCACTCAGAAATCCTCAAGATCTTTTTACATATGTGTCTGTTGGGTGAAATATCTCATGAGGTGCCAGTGTAAATATGGCTTTCTCGCTGTCGACTGAAAGCAAATCCCCCTCATACATCCAGGCATCTGTGAAGACGACAAGCCAACAAGTCGACTCCGAAATTTTACCCTGTTCGTCAAGTCTCCTTCTGTGATCACATTTAATGCAAAAACAAGCCATTCTTCGGAGATCTGTCAGTAACCCCCCTCCTGTTGCTGAATGGTGCAGTCCGAGGAGGGGCAAGGCACCTGTTAAAGCAGAATCCCCCCGGCCTTCGAAGAGCAGTTTGATGCTTGAAGAGGTGTATAGTCCAGCACCATGGGTGACGAAGGATTTCCCCACCTTTAAAAAGGACGTTAAAGACGTCTCTCCCCATTTCAAGAAGGGTTTTTGTAGTCCAGATGGCACAGAAAGCAAATAACGGACCCCGGTTTGCATTTAAGGGCCCTTACTTCCCTTCAGAGATGATCTTCGTTGGGTTTTTGGAGGCCTAATGAGGGAAGAGATGCTGCTTTTGCAGTTGAAAAACTAAAGCAAGCTGAACTTGGGTGATTTCTTTATACAATGTCTGTGTTAGATCCTGCTGCGGCAGGTTTGTACTGAAACTCTGATCCCTGATCTGGTTTGACTTGAGACGGTGACATACAGGCCCGGGGCCCGGTACGGCAGGCTGCTTCAGGTTTCCATGTCAACCCTTAAGATTGTAGCTGCGGTGTGTGTTTTGTGTAAGTGCATGCATGCATCTGTGCGTTTGTATCGACTGAAAGACAAGTGAAAAAAGGTCAAAACAGACCTCTGCACCATACTGACGGCTCCCATGAGGAGAACAGAGCCTCAGAGTCAAAGATTAAATTAGTAAAGGGTTAAACATGTTTTGCATTTTGGGTAAATCCAGCCCTACAAACATACTGTACAGGGGTGTGGCTAAACCCAGATTGTGTGTATTTAAACCCAGTATCTTTGCACCAGTGGTGGTTGTTGTTTTTGTAGCACAGGCGTGATGACACCCAGGTGGGTAAGTGATTGTAGAGTCATGTATCTCCCTGTTTAGTGGTGTGTTCAGGCTTCTGGGAGAAGGAGGAAGAGGAGGAGTGGTCAGACCCGTAGCGAAGGTCCTGCAGCGCCAGTGAGGGGCGTCGTGGAGCCGCAGTCGTAGCCCACATCCACGACGGCGTGAGGTCCGCCGACCAGCCGGGCCGGGAAGGGCTGAGCCTGCACCTGCCGCTCTCTGAAGCTCTGGATGTAGCTCTGATAGAAAGAAAGTTACGAGTGAATGACAACTTATAATATGAAACAATCTACAGCAAAGAAAATGGAAAAGAATGAATCCAATTACAAGAAACCTGATGCCAAAAAAAGAAGGAAAACATGTCAAAAGAAAATAGTTTCTTTCTCCCCCTTTTTAAAGTCTTAGTGGAAGCTTAAACAGAAAAAAACACGGATAAAGATGACAACAAACACGGCATCAGCAAGGCTCCTCACCGGTGAAAGGACATCTGTGTCGTAGCGGCGGATGGGGTTGGGTTTGCGGCGGTAGGCGGGCTCCTGGTGCAGTTGCTTGGCCTGGTGCTGATGGTGGGAGGAGGAGCCGTGCTGCTGCTTCTTCTTCTTCTTATTGCGATAGCGGTCGTCCCGCTGTCGAATCCGCATCACCTGCATCCTCCTCTGCTGCCGGCTGATGATCACTGGGGGAGGGAGGTGGTTCAGTCAGTGGAACCGTTAACATCTAAAGATAATCTGAACTTTAATGAACACAGACGACCATCGGATGGTTTCGCTGCTTCTTACCAACTCGAGGAGCCCAGAGGAACTCCTTCACAGCAGGTTCATGAAATACACACACAGCTAAGTGATTTTTAAACCATAAAAAGCAGCAAACAAGAAATACTAATAGTCACCGTCTATGTCATCATACTGGGATGAACAATCAATTGGTTTAAGAGACATTAACTAGCAGTCCTCACCCTTGGTATGGGAGTATCCCTCAGCGGTCACCTTCCATTGGACTATGACACCCAGCAGGGTGAGGGCGGGCCACACCCCGAGCACCACCCACGTCAGCCAGCACACCGGCTTGGCAGGCGCCGCTTTCATCCGCTCATACATGTACAGCACCAGGGCGAAGAGCTCCACAAAGTAGTCCAACGCCACAGTGATGACCGCCGCCCCAAACACCGCCGTGGACAGCGTGGTAAAGAGGCGCTGCCACTGCAGGGTGAGCACGGCAAAGAGCATGCCTAGGCCAAGCAGCACGCCCAGGGGCACCCAGACGGAGCGCGGCGGGCTGTCGGAAAGCTCCTCCATGCCTACCAAGGTGGCCACGGCCACCAGCAGGCCCAGCAGCAGGCCCACCATGAAGAGGCCCACGCTGCGAACCAGCATGGTGACCAGGCCGCAGAGCGTGCCGATGCCCAGGCCGATGCCCACCGAGGCCTCCACGCTCAGCTGGGTGTCCAGCACGCGCTCCTTGTAGCAGAGCATGAAGATGACGACGGAGCCGAACATCAGGCCGGTCAGGAACATCACCGCCTTGAAGCAGCGGTAACCTGCAGGGAGAGGAAGACATGTCATCATCAATGAGGGCTTACAAGCATTTTGCACTTCTGTCCACACCTGCAAACACTGACGTCACAACACGTCTTATCTTATGCATAACCTTAAATCCAGTGCAGGTTTGAAAGATTCATATCATATCATGGGAACTGAGTTGAGACCAGAACACTACTGTAGTTTAGTCTACAACCTCCAGTGACCTCCAGTGACCCCAACTGACAGCCAGCAGAAATTGTAACCATGGAGAAAATAGTCCAAACTTAAGGTAAGACCTCAAGTTTCTGTTATTTCAATAAGCATCTTATCTGGACATTTACAATCCAACATGTGGAGTGAAACAGTTGCTACATTTTGTCATTCTCTGATGGTGGCGGCTGCTACTGATTATAATCTGGACAGTCTGCTTTTGTCGTTGGTGCTCACTGACTATATTTCCTGTTAGGACAAAGTGTGACAGATGAACCTCTTGAGATCATTTGTGGGAAGTTTAAAAAGGTTACAATGAATACTGCGGTGTCTGAGAAAGTGGACAGAACAGATAAACAACCGTTGGCTCCAGAAACAGGTGGAGTCTTGATCTGCCATCATTTTAAATTGAAACAGACACATCTATTACAGTTATTATGGTAGCAAGCACTTCTATTTATTCTTCTGTTTATCTCCTGTCCAATATGCAACTGAAGTAAAAACTTATAGGTCAAAACAGATCCTCCTCCTCCATCCGTGATCAGCTGAACAATAGAGAAATCAGGAATATTCTCCGGTTTGGAAGAGAGCTGAGTTTTCCGACTCACCGAAGAAGCAGTAAATGATGCCGAAGAGGCAGCACATGGAGCAGACGACGGAGGGAACCACCTTATAGCGGCCGCTGGAGTCCTCGCAGCTGTCCAGCCGCTCGGGGCTCAGCTCCTGGTTGGACTGGGCCAGCAGCAGCGTCTCCAGGGTGGTCGTCATGGCGAACAGGAGGAGAGTAAAAGAGAGAAAAGAGAAGGATGGAAGAAAGAGGGAGGAGGCTGAGGGGGGGGGGGGGAGGGGAGAGATGGAGGATGAGAGGTGATCAGGTGGGAGGCGAGGGACAGGGGAGGCTACGGAGCAGCGCCCAGCCGCATGGTTTCACCTGTAGATAGAGAGAGAAAACGGAGATATAGAGGAAGAAATATCACTTTTTGTGTTTGATATGTATGAACAGAAGCAAACTGTGTGGTCTAAAGAGAGAACTACTCTGGTTGCTAAAATCAATAAGTCGTAATGTCAATCCTAGGAATAAAATCTGATGTTATTCGGTTCACATAACGTTTCAAAACGACTATTTGGTGAATTATACCACCATCATGCCTTAAAAAGTACTTATTGTGATCAAAATACGTCAGGTGGTGCATTCAATGTCCCTCCGACATCCAGGACTTCAGAATCAGGCATCAACAACAACCTTTATAGCACAAGAAACAACTTTATTCACATGATTAATGATTGATTTGGCAGTTTTGTCAAGTGCATGTGATTTGAATGTTATAGACTAAACCATGAAAAACCTCCAGCGTGTGACACCATGCCAACAGCCGATAAAGTGGCTTTCAAATCTGCAGCAACATAAAATAGATCGCATGTCCACACAGTGAGTTTGGCATCCCCCCCCTCTGACGACGGAAACAGCAGATAATAATAGCTCAGATAACAGCGGGGTGTTCAAGCCGGGCGGACGAGGCCAATCAAAGCCTCTCGCTCTCTCTCCCTCTCTCGTTTGATCGGGAGGCATTTAAAAAAGGGGAACAAGAAGTGACGTCCTCCAGGCCACAAAGCAAACACATTCCTCTAATGGCTCCTTTCCCAGTTAGTCAATATCCCATCAATCACTCTGACGTTCACGCTCTTACTCTAACCTGAAAATTAAATATCTAACAGGTGTCTTAAAGTGGGGATTCCTTACAGTCCTCCTTTGTTATGTGTTATTATATTACAGTTAGAGCGGTTTTAGCTCCTGTCGCAGCCTTTCTTAAAACCTCAAGTGTCTTTTTCCTAACAATGCCACCTTCCTTTCCTTTGTTTCCTTCCCTGCAGCTTCATCTGTATTCTACAGTCTTGCTTTTATCTCCAGTATGAGCTGCATGGTAAACGTACAGCACTTATACAGCGCTTTGCTAGTCTTATCCAAAGTGCTCGACAACACATGCCAACATTCACCTGTACATACATGCAGGATGCAGGGTGCTAACCTGCTCTTACTATACAAGCACGTTATTCATATATTTGCCTTGACTTCCTTCTTCCTCTTCTTCTTCGTGCTTGTTTACACCTGTCAGCAGCTACCTCTCACCTGGTTTCCTGCTGTCTTCATCCTTTCAGTCTCGTTTCCTCCCCTGTGCTTCTGTCTAGCACTCAGCACACCCAACACGCTACAAACAAAAGGTTTTACAAGAAGTAGTTTGATAACACTATGATTGAGATAAATGTGAAGCTACAGAGCACAATATCATGCAATCCACTCACGGCTCTTTTCATCGACCGTGGAAGGTTTTCTAGGTCTCGTCCGGGGGAGTTTTATCCTGATATTCATGAGCTCCTCATCCTTTCCACACTTTTCCTGTCTCCAGTCTCTTCTGGTTAATTACTTCCCTGAGGGTCGAATCATGAAGGGGCGGATAATAATTTGCTTGTGTCACGCAGGAGGTTGAAACAGGTCCGGCTTGTTCGACGTTATCATACGGAGGTGGGCGAACGAAGCGATGACGTGTTGAGTTGTACAGTAAATCTTTATTATATCCAGCTGACCTCTGACCTCTCTGAGGATACCAAACAATCAATAAACGGGGGCAGAAACAGTCTTGTTGATTGAGTCGACCCTCAGAAAGAATCATTTCTATTTCCTGGTGGAGGCGAAGGTGATTGGATTTTCTCTTTGTCAATTTTCCAACTTTTCCCATTAAAATGTGCAAAAAAATATATTTTATTTTTGTATTTGTGTTTTCATTTTGAATTTCTGGCATCTAAATTCAAGCTACTTCATGTGCAAACTGGAAAAATGCATAAAAACTGAAAAAAATGAATTGAAACTGTGAAGTAATGACAGAAAAGTGTCGCCTGCCTTCATCGATGGCTGGAAACAAAACACAGCAGAAACTATGAGATGTAAGTTTAACAGGGTGAAGTTACTGTATGGCATCAAAAACGTGTCTCAGCATCTTTTTCTTGTTTTTTTTAAGCTACATTGACAATAGACGGTCAAATAAACAACCGTGCTGGAGACAAAATACTGTTTTTTTTGTCTTTTATGAAGCACTGCGTAAACTGAGAGTGTGTGTTTGGGACAATAATACAAACAGTCAATACACACATTCTGCTCAAACATATTCATACATTTTCATCCAAACATGTCATTAATAATCATCTTTTAGTGGAGGATTAGCAGGTTGCTGCCGATTGACCCTGCTGTATGTGTGTGTGTGTGTGTGTGTGTGTGTGTGTGTGTGTGTGTGTGTGTGTGCGTGTGTGTGTGTGTGTGTGTGTGTGTGTGTGTGTGTGTGTGGAGGCATTAAGCCATTTTGTACCGCAGATCAAAATGTGCAGTTATTATGTTTGCAGACGGATCATCCTCTGGAAAAAAAAAAAAAAAAAAAACCCACAGAGGAGTTTCTTCTTCTGCTGTCCAAATCAGCAGCAACAACAACAACAACAAAACCATTCACCTCACTCCCGCCCCTGCTTCCTGTCTGTTGCCATGACAACGGCGGGATGCTGACAGACAGGCCAGGCAGGCAGGCAGGCAGTCAGCCTTGGTCCGAAGCCCGACCAATGGAAGAGCGGCTTAAACTCCCATAGCAACAGCGTGAGAGCCAATCGGTGGCTCCGTGTGTTCCCTCTGAATGTGTCGGTATACGTCAGAGTGTGTGTGTGTGTGTGTGTGTGTGTGTGTGTGTGTGTGTGTGTGTGCGTGCGGTGGTTCTGCTCCTATAGCAACACTCCTCTCACATATAAATAACAGATTCAGGTGTTAATGTAAACACACACACACAGTCATCATCATCATCATCATCAATACGTTGCATTAACACGTCTGACGCACAGAATTAAACAAACTCTGCTTGTTTTTAACGACAAAATGATCAAATCCATTGATTATTTTTCTCTGAGTAAATTAATAATTTACTCTAAAGGTAATAATTCATTAGATGATCCAGAGATGACTGTTAATTGCTTATTTTGTCAGAAAAACTGCCAGAAAATCCTCAAAAATATTGACTTTATTAAGAAAACTATATGTGAGACATTATAACCAGCATGTCATACTTGATTTCACCCCTGAAGAAATATGAAAATTATACAAAAACATCATTTTAGAAGCTTCCTCTTAATTTTCTTGAATCAATTAAGAAGTAATAAATATTAGTTTGGTTCCAGACCAGGTCAAAGGTCAGATGTTTGTCTCTATTTTTCACATCTTCTGACATTACAATACAATTACAATTGACTACTGCAAAGCAAACATACTATGTGATATTGAGCTGAAGACAACTTTCATATTTCATAAAAATGTATTAATTTCTTCTTGGATTATTTTCCTTGAAACAAGGAGAAAAACTCGCTTATTGCTGGAATATTAATTAGCTCACAATGTTTCTCATTGTTTACAAGTTACACTATCCTCCAACACACCTGTCGCATATGCAGTTGTACGTTGTTGACGACAGAATCCATCATAAACAAACATGTTGAGAAGCACAGATGAGCTTGAACACTTAAATCTGCATTTTTCATCAAACAACATAACAAACATTAACGGCTCCTAAAAAAACTTTAGCTTTGGTGTCAACTGAGCTAAAAGTGTTTAATATGAACATGATGTCAGACTGAATAATTAACAGACATTCAGTCTGATTATTGCAATAAAACCCATAAAAAGTGACAGAATCTTAGAGAAACTGTGTGTCTGTCAGCCTTAAATAACATTCAGATCATCTGAACTCAGTGCAGAGAGCCTCTTTAGTCTCTTTGCCTTCCGTGTAATAAATGAAACGTCTTTTGTAACCTTTTATCTTTGAACAGCGAGCAGCAGCAGCAGCAGCAGATCGATCGGCTGCGTTCAGACACAATGAAAACTACAACCTTGTCTCTCCGCTGTCTGAACAAGGACAAAACCCTCAAAACACAACACGCTCCGCTTTAAAAGGGTTTAAGCGGTTTGTGGATCAGTCAATAGGACCCAGACACACTGACACAGATGTGCAGCCGTTTCCACTGCTGACATCATCACTCTGAACTCGGCGGCGGCGGCTGAACCGCAGACAAAGACTCTTCATGAATAAAGAAAAGTGAGACTATTAATACACAGAAAACACAGACTGAGAACCACATGCAGGCAGGTCTGACCTACATCATAAACTTTATACGACGTCTTTATTCGCTGCTTTTCTCTTTATCCAGATACAGTAAATGTTTCAGTTCATGTCAGTAAATTAGGAAAAGTCAACTTGTGTCATTGTTTCTGTGGAGGAGGAAGGAGGGAAAAGGATGATGTGTTCAAGTGCTTTCAGGAAGCTCTGACATTCCAGATTTGACAGCCAGGTGCTGAACGGTGATGCGTTCATGACAAATGTGGGTAGATTTTCTGTTTGATTATCGGCCACACTGGCGAGTAAACGTTTGTACCAACATACTCATGTAATAAAATATCTGGCGTGATGCCTCAGAGGGAATTACTCATGTTTGTCCCTATACATGTGTTTTCTACATGCGTCTAAACAGCGCCGTGAAATTGTAGGAGAGCTCGAGACGGTTTGAGGTGAAGTTGCTGCTGGTCTGCTGCTTAAATAGCTATTATGTGGTGATATTATGGAAGTATACTTGACACAAAAAGGCGATTTATTATATTTGGCTGGTAAAACATATGCTTGGCCGGTGGATTTTTTGGCAGGTGAGTCAAAAAGTTATGTTGTGTTTTCTAACAAAACGACGCTTTAACTGCAACTTCAGGGACACAAAACTAAGACGAACACACGTCTACAGCATGAAAACACCTCGTCCTGTCGTTTCCTCTGCCGCAGTTCAGCATCAAGGCGCCTCGTCAACAAACATCACCGTCCTTCGTCTCACCGCTGATGCGTGTTGAAGCTCTGGAGAAGCAGCTCGACTCTTCAGATTGACACATCCTGGCTTCTGTAGCTCGACTACGTCTACCGTACGTGCAGCTACCGCGTCCTGAGTGTTACACTGGTGATGCAAAGCAACTGTTATGATGCTCATTAACAGGAAAAGGCTGCTGATTCTCTCTATTTCTATTACTGTCGACAAATCTCATGTGCAGAGTCAAACCAACAACTGATCTACTTACAAGTACTGTTTGTTTACTCAAAGCCTTTTATACCTTATTCCTCTGTGCCGACTGAAAACATGATGCTGTTATTAATCTACAAACTAACGTGACCAAACTCTTCATGATGAAGGAAAATGATGTCATCCAGTGCAGTGATGTGACTCACTGATGTGTTTTTAATAGTTTCTGGACAGTAACGGAGGAATCAGATACATCAGGCTTTAGATACACACACAATACTTGTTAGTAGATCAGTTCATTGTTGGTTTGGATCAACAGATGAGATGTTGACAGTAAGAAAAATACAGAAAATCCTTTAAAACAACAGAAAACAACAGTTCAAGAACTGAGAGCTGACTTAGCTGCTAGCACACTGTGTCCAGAATACATATTAATGATCTACAGTAAACATATTGCTCATTACACTGTGCAGGTTTTCCAGTTAGTATTGAACAAATGAAGCCGACTACACGTCTCATACTGGATGGAAATGACTCATTGTGACGGTCACATCGTCCACGACAACCAACACATTTCAACCTTTTGTCCTTCTTCTGTTGATGAGATTCCCGCCAGCAGCAGTTCGCTACGATGCACATTGCATTGTGGGACACTACTGTCCACCTATACAACACATTCAAACATCGACTGGATTAAATATGCACAGTGAAGCAGTGATACTAGACGCTAGATACTCAAAACCTGCTTAGAATTAGTCATTAATATGGATTTGGGACACAGAATAAGATGCTACAGCGATGCTAGAAGGTTTTAGCAGCAGTAGATGAAACGCCAGCGGATGAAAGTTATTATAATTCATCCTCTGGGGAGCATGAACATGTGTAGCAACGTGTGTAGCAACACGTCTACTAGTTGTGGAGATATTTCAGTCTGCTGGACGACCGACTGACCGGCGCTGTCGTCACTTGTGGGGCTAAACTGGAAACAGTCCAGTAAAATATCACAACTTCACATCTGTACTCTCCATCTCTGTGATCGTGTCAAACAGGATTAAAAGGGATTTTATTTTCTGTTTCCGCTGCATAATATAAGCAGAGGAGGGAGCCGGGGATTCGTTTTGCATTCATGCATCGTTTCTCTGAGTCGTCTTTTTGTCTTTTTTCTAGTTTCTTGTCTCTTGATGTGAGATAATTTTCCTTAAACGCTCAGTGGTTTCTCTTCCTGTGCAGATAAAATAAATTCAGTCAGCTGTGCTCGGTGCACAGAGGGCTGTGCAGGTTTCATAACCCTGTGACTCATGAAAATCTGCTCATGATGCAGTTATTTTAAAATGTTCTAAATTCTGCTGTTTTTCTCACATTTTTCTCCAGATTCAGTTCTGCACAGTTAAAACTCCTGTCTTTGTTTATATCTATTTGTTTCCAAAAGCTAGATATGAGAAAATGTTTAATCTACAAATTCTAATTGTGTAAAAAACTAAAAGATTTTTGCATGTTTCCATATTTTAAGTCAGATTTTAAGATTTCAGCAGCGTGCGTGTGTGTTGAGCGACGTCCAGCTGTGTTAATCCCCCTCAGACGAGTCGGAGGATTCAGACGCTTCGACCTACAGCAGCGACGTTATCTGAATGAACTCGTCTGTTGTCCTGCTTCAGCCAATAAGAAGGCAGAAAAACCCCTGTGACCTCATCAGCTGGCGTCTGGTCGGCCATATGTTGGTTCAGGGTTCAGCTTTATTAGTTGTACTTGTATTAATCTGGTGTATCAAAGTGCTGCAACGTCAGAGAAAAAATTGCTTACTTGTACATTTAATCTGCTATTTTTGACTCGGATTAGTTGATTAATCGACACACGGATAGTTTTTCTTAATCTTCTATGATAGTCAACTGAAGCTTTTTGGGTTAAATATGTCAAGTCAGGGACTCTTCATCGTTTTCTACAATCCTTCAAACCTCAACCTCAACTTCTCCTCTAGTAGACGGAGCTGAAACGATGAGCTAATTAATCAAATATATTTAAAACAGCACAGATTCATGGATAATTAATTTGAGACTTTCTGCTTTTGTTCATCAACTGTTGTAGTTTTTACTCGGCTGTATTTATCTGACTGGTTACTTTTACACTACAAACATCAGATCATAGTGAAACATCATCTGTCTTCATCTCTGCTTCTTATGATCTACTGATCTAAAAACATGGAAATCACCAAACGACTTTTACTTAAAGTACATTTTACTGCTTCTTGTTAAAAAAAACAACTCCAGTGAAAGTTAAGTGTTACTAATTTTTCTCCTCGGGCCTTTTCTGACACAGTTTGGATGCTTTGAACTTCCCAGACTTTTAACATGGAAAAAGGGAATTTTCGAGGTGCAACTCAGCTGCCGTTAACAGAAGAAGAAGAAGAAACCTCCCAGTATGAACATGAAGACCATCTGCAGAACGCAACAAGTGCCTCAACAGATTTCACCGACACGAAAACGACAGCAGCGAACGACGACGCACTGCCGAGTGTGTCACAGTCGTGACTGACGCCAAAACCCGGGTGATGGTGAGTAACAGCCCAGCGAGGAGCGATATGACACAACTGAACACCAACACGACTGTTCCTGCACCTGCTGCTGCGTGAAGCTCCGTTCCTGCCAAAAAAATATGTTGATCCAACTTCCTGTAAGGAGCCTCGGAAGCAAAAACACTGAAGTGAACTTACTTGAAGTGTAAAATAAAACAGTCACGCAAACAACACCCGTACATGTTCGCTTGTGTAGAGCCAGCAGAAGCAAAGACATGATGACGCAGATGAAAACTCCATGAAGAAGAGTTTAGTTTTAGTGTCAGGTAGAAACTCTTTATCTCACATCAGCTAAACAAGGAAGGAAGAAGAAAGATGAAAATTAAAGATATGTTGAAAGGAGTCCAGACAGAAGAAAGAGAGGAAGAATGATAGATGATATCTGTAATATTTCACAATTTATCTCGTGTTATATATACAAATCTGACTCTGAAAAGTAAAAAGTGACTCCAGACATCAGATAAATGTCAAGCAAAGTCTCCCCAATACAAATGTGGTAAAACAAAAAAGCACTGAAGCACAGAACACGACTAAATGTGTTTTGCACTTGTGATTTTAAGGGTTATTCAAGGTGCAAAGTCATCAAATTAAATGTGAAACCTCTAAAAATCATTAAAATTAACAACCAAACTTATTTCTTAATAGATAATCCAAAGACACTGCATGACATCAATGAACCCCAAAACCTCAAGAACCCTAAAAATATTTAACTAAAAGCCTTCAAAGACACATTCAAAGTCATATTTTAGACCTAAAGACACTATGTTGAGTCCAGGTGAGATCATATACTTCCTCTCATTTTATCTGCAGCTTGTGGATAAAAACTCACAGGAAGACGAACGCGTCGAAAAGGAAGGAAAGAACGAGAGAGCCGGAGCCGAAATGAAGGAGAAGGGGAAGAAAAAAAGGAGAATAAAAGAGAGAAAAGAAGGCCAGTGGCCTTCCCACCATGTTGTTATGTAACTGCCTCATACTGCATTACTCACTGCACTTCAGCTGCTTTTCCAAAATCACTTTGCATTGGCAACGATTCCCTTGATTCAAAACAAGAAGAGCAGCACAAACCTCGAAAACATCTCTGATAAAAATACGCTCATAAAAACAGGAGGACTGTTCCTTTAGAGCCTGAGCTTACTGACAGATTATCAATAATGATTTTTATAAACTGATCGATTGTTCAGTCAATAAGGTGCCATAAATATTGACACATGGCCACAATAAGTTTCTAGAGCAAATGAAACCACAGCTGTTCCAGTCTGACTCTAAAATAACTGCTACAGGGAACTAAATGATAATAATAAAAAAATACAATTTACAATAAACATCTGATCTCAACTCAAAGCTTCACTGACACTTTATCTCACAACAAAATAAAATCACTGACAGAGAGACGCAGTAAATGATGTTATTCAGTCTGTTATGTAGCTTAATAAAATAAAACAAATGTAATACAGACTGATCTGTTTCATTTAATACATTTATATTTATGTAAATGCGGTGATATTTGTTCATATTGATCTCCAGCTGTTGTTCTGTCTGAAGCTTCACTTTACATTCAGACAAACTAACGTTGCAGCTTCAGTTATTAGATTTAATCTGTGAGACAAACGTTTATCTTCCAAAAATGAATTTTATCATATATATCAAAATGCTGCGGAGACATTAGAGCTGACGATACAGATCAGTTCATGTTCTCATCGTCATGACGACATGTTGAACCGCCAGCGGCTCCAAACAGACGTTATTTGGATAAACTGACCACTTACTTTCTCGCCTGAAAAAACTTAATTAAGTCACATATTAACAGCTTGGTTCAAAATCTCCGCCATTGTGCAATCTGAAGAGAAGCAATGCATTGTGGGGAAGATGAGTCTGTCCAGTAATAATCTGATATGCATCTATGCAGAGCGACAACGACTATCTGATCAACAGAAAATTAATCTGCAACTATTGTGTTAACTGATGAACCGCTGAAACATCATCATTCACTTCTCAGTTGAACAAATGTTCTGCTTTTCTTTCGTCTTATTTGACAATAAACTGAACATATTTCGGGTTTCAGACTTGAGTCGAACAAAACGAGTCATTTCATGGCGTCGTCTCGAGCTTTATGACATTTTATGGACCAAACAATTCATTAATTTGAGAAAATGATCAGCAGACTCATCAGTAAACCAACAAATAAAGATACTTGTCTGAGAAAATCTTTAGCTGAACATTACCTTCTTGTTTGCATGCAAAAATCACATGAAACAAGAAAAACATGAAAGAAACTGTTCAAATCAGTCACTTCTATGCTTCTCTTCAAATGTATAAAACTAAAACTTTCCACTGAAAGACAATAAATAATAATATTAAATAATTTCTCAGCTTTGTGTCCGTGTGAATCCTGCAGCTTCAACACTCAGTAAAACAATCTGATCTTAAAGTCAAGCGGACGTGGAGTTAAATCTCCTCCGTCGTCGTCGTCTCCTCTCTCCATCACTGACCTGCAACATGTTTACTCCTCCTCAATCTCGACGTCTCTCTCTCTCCTCTTCACCGTGTCTGAATGCCGGCGCTTTAATGAGAAAATGAGCCGGAGCGAGCGAGCACATGACGCAGACAGACCTCTCTCTGTCTTGCAGTGTTATTCATGAGCCATCCAAGGTAACAGGCTGGCGGGTGAGCTGCCAAAAAAAAAAAAAAAAAAAAATTCAGGCCCTGTTTCACGACCGGCTCAGAGACGATTTTGTGCCAGCTCGCAGCGGAAGAACCGAGCGTGTCACCGGTTTACACGCCAGCTTCCGGGAAAGAGTGATGAGGACAGAGAAAGAGAAAGAGAGAGAGGTTGTTGTTGTCAATCGCCCTGCCGATAACCTGGCACATCCCTCTGTACGTGTCAATCAATACCGGCCGGGGTTGCTGTGGAAACGTGACCGTGTGCAGGAGGGGGGGGGGGGGGGGGGGGGTGGATGTGGACAGCAGGGTCGTGATGGCATGTGTGTGTCATCACGTGTCACGGACAGACAGAAGCTCTGACGACAGGCAGGTCAGGACGAGACAGGACGGACGGGATGCTGGAGACATGATGGAGGAATTCTGCTTTCCAGGGAATGTTGGGAATTTACACAGAAATAAAACTACAATTCAGTTTGTGCCTCTCGCTGAGCTTAACGCTTCTTTTCTTCTAGTAAATAAGTCCCTGGCGGTCTTTCAAAAACCCTGAAATATTCTTCTTGCTGCACAGTAAATTCATTTTTAACCCAAACTTGCAGCTCAACTTGCTAAAACAAAGAGAGATTGTAGCAGGAAGGGACGTGTGGTGCATATTTTCTTGCACTTTTGTAGATTTTTCAGTAAAATTAGCATTTTACTGAGCTCCATTTTGAAGAATCTATTTCCACACCAAGAATATTGATGGATTGTAGAATAATGGATGATGGAAACCTATTTTAAAGTAGCATCTATACAAGTACACACTATTCTGATATTGCACAAGATTACTGTTACTTTAATACATTCAGAGGCTGCAATCTCGGGTGATTTTCTTCCTTCAATTTTGTCTCCCTGCATAAACTTTTATGTATGAATCTGAATTTTCAACTGTTACTGGCTGGTATCTGAGGAATGCAGCAGCAGACATTATGTTCCTATGTGACTGGGAAAATGATCCACATTCAGAATCTGTTGGCATCATTTTCATTCAGCTTTTTTCCCCAAAAAACCTGCATAAATGTATAGTTTAAAGGATGTTATAAGTGCATTAAAATGTCTAAAAACATCTAGACCTATGTTATATATTTTGCTGAGTTGTGTACTCACATTATCTAAAATGTTTCCAACAATTTACAAGGTAACGGCCCGTTTCATTAGGTCATCTGTCAATGATGTCATACCAAAGAGTGTACGCACACAAGATGATACATCAGCGTTACTCAACAGAAACTGTTATAAATGGACTTTTATTCAGTTTTAAGCCACATTTTAATGATGAACTTTTTAGATTTTGGTCATTTTTAACTGTATCTTTTAACCAGATGAAGGATTGTAGTCATTGGAAGTGTTAAGTTATCAGAGAAACTAGCTGAGCAAATGTTAGCAGCAGCTCAGCTAACAGCCCCCACCAGACGTCCAGTGCTCGCCGAGCATTGTCAGAGAAACACTGAATTTTTACATGAAACTGTTTTATTTGGTGTTTTTACCTGTAATCAGGAGAGGAGACCTTTACGGATAAAAACATCCTGAACGATGAACACTGAAGGAATCCTAACCTGAAGAAGCTGGTTGTTTAACAATGAAGACAACAACTCCCATGATCCCTCACTACTTCACACCGTCATCACACTCCGTCTTTTATTATTGTTTTGATTGAGAGACATGTAACGGCTGAAATTACATATTGTGCGTTTAACGTGTGAGAAAGGCCAAAGATTATTTATAGGGATTATATATAACCCTAACCCTAACCCTCTAACCCTCTAACCCTAACCCTCTAACCCTCTAACCCTAACACTACTCCTAACCCTCTAACCCTAACCCTACTCCTAACCCTAACCCTCTAACCCTAAACCCCTAACCCTCTAACCCTAAACCCCTAACCCTAACCCTCTAACCCTAACCCTCTAACCCTAACCATACCCCTAACCCTCTAACCCTAACCATACCCCTAACCCTCTAACCCTAACCCTACTCCTAACCCTAACCCTCTAACCCTAAACCCCTAACCCTCTAACCCTAACCCTCTAACCCTAAACCCCTAACCCTAACCCTCTAACCCTAACCCTCTAACCCTAAACCCCTAACCCTCTAACCCTAACCCCCTAACCCTAACCCTCTAACCCTAACCTTAACCCTACTCCTAACCCTCTAACCCTACCCCTCTAACCCTTACCCTACTCCTAACCCTAACCCTCTAACCCTAAACCTCTAACCCTACCCCTCTAACCCTAACCCTAACTCTAACCCTCTAACCCTAACCTTAACCCTACTCCTAACCCTAACCCTACTCCTAACCTTAACCCTACTCCTAACCCTAACCCTACTCCTAACCCTAAAACCCTAAACCTCTAACCCTACCCCTAATCCTCTAACCCTAACCCTCTAACCCTAACCCTACTCCTACCCCTCTAACCCTACCCCTAACCCTCTAACCCTAACCCTAACCCTCTAACCCTTCAAATCTCGCGCCTTCACAGATCAAGTCTCTCTCTTTTATTAAACGATTCCTGGTAGATTAATTACTACAAGAAGTGAACAAAAGCTCAGATACAGAAAGTCAGAAAAGGAGAAATCATCAAGTTCTCATAAAAGGTAAAAGTTAATTAGAAGAAGGTGACTCATGTTTCACAACTTTTTTCACAACAGAACAACATTACGTGACTTGTTCAGATGAGTATTATTTGCAGCACTTGCCAGCTCTCACCCACAAACACCTGCACGACTCGGCAAAGATCAGGCACGACCGCCGGCGCCGAGAGGCCGAGGCGTTCTCACACCTCCTCAGACTCTCGCTGAGCAGGTTACATAAGGCTGCAACCAGTGAGTGAACGGCTCCGCTCCGGTTATAAAGACCACGTGTGACTGCTGTCATTTCCCCCTCCTCCCCTCAATTGGACAGAATGTGGAGAATTTTTGCTGATGGGAATCGGTGAGAAGAGGAAGAGGGGGAAGAGGAGAAGGGAGGAGGAAGAAGACACTGAGGTCTTTGTCCATGTTAGATTCTATTTTCACCGTGACAGACTGCTGAGTGAGCAGCAACTGACACTCGAAAGCTGCTTCTACATTAACTTCAGCCTCTAGTTCACCACCGTTCACACATTTTTTTTAAAAATGGATTAACTGAAAAAAATAGCCTCAAAGCACAAGACTTTCTCAGGCTCTGTTATATGTTAAAAGTAATAGTTAACAGACTAAAAGGAGTCAAAACAACAGCAAAAGATCATCAAAAAGTGTCTAAAGTGATTTCTTCTTGATTGACCAACAGTCCAAAAACTGACAATGTGTATGAAAATGTTTTTACACTTTGCTGAGGTGGAAAAAATGTAAATAGATGTCACTGAAAACATCAGATCTGTGTGGGGCGACGAGGAGACTTTAACTTTCCTCAAATGAACACATGAAACAAACAGAAATGTCATATTTCCATCATGTTTTCCAGCTTTAACTGGAGAAGATGGAAACAGAGAATTTGGGAAAAAAAACGACTTAAACAGTTTTCTGTCGATCGACTAACAGATTATTTAACAGATTTTTTCAGCTCAATTGTTGTTGGATGTGAGATTTGACTCACTTGAGACTTGATTCTCTAAAAGATTTGATTTAACTAGAAAGCAAAACATTCAGGTGTCAGATTTTAACCTTGTAAACACCCAAAAAAAATAATTTAAAAAGACACAGCATCAAGACTTTGTGTCAGCTTTAAAAGAGATGATGTTGCTCATGAAAAGCTGCTCCAAAAAGTCTGTGCAATTACCCTTTACTCTGTTTATCCTGGTCACATGATGTATGAAATGTTTAGACATAAAACTTTACCATGACAACAGTTTCTCCATCATCTCATCAGCAGGTGTAGAGATGAAACTCAACTCTTCCTTCACATCCTGAACTCGTTTTTTTATTTGACTTAAAACCAGGATTGAGAAGTTAAAATCTCTGACAGTTTAATCGTCTTCACGCTGATCACTGGACATCCGTCTCTGTCTGAGCAGTGCTGATAATCCTCGTATCTGTGTGGTCGCTTCACCGCAGATACAGAGATAATGAGATTCGGCTGAACGTTGCCGCGGCGGCCGGCGGCGAGGTCGGCCGCGCTGTGGATTAACAGCGGCAGGCCTTTTACAAAAACACTGAGGACTGACTGTCTGAATCAAAAAAAAAGAGACGTCACATGACTTGACTCTCATCTGTTTCCTGCAGGTTCCTCTCAGGTGTCTTCAGTCCTGCAGCAGCACGTTGGAGATAAATACCCTCGTTTGTCTTCTAGTAGGTGAAGAGTCATTCTTATGTAACTGCCGCCCTCCTACAACAAAGGGCCTCTCTTTTTCACACCGTCTTAATCCCGCTGCTCAGTATGACTGAACATCCCCCGACCGAGCCGACCAGCTCGCTGTTTTCCTCCCCCGTCCTCCGCCGCCACTGCCACCGCCGCCGCCGCCGCCCTGAGGGATCCGCTCAGGAATATTAATGATGTTTGTTCCCATGGAGGAGAAAAGTAAACGCAGGGTCGCAGTAGCAAGAAACTGCTGCTGGAAGAGTTCGTTTTGATGAAGTGTGATGTCAAGAAATCTGTGAGGTTTTTTACACCAAACATTCACAAAAGGAAAAAAATAACGACACTTGTGACTAAAATAACAGACTCATCCTGTGTGCTGCACACTGAGTACCAGCTACTGCCGTCAGGGAGGAGGTTTAGAGCTCCACACTGTCGACTGAATAGATTTAAAACTCTTTTATCTCGACTTCTAGAGCTGTCGCAGTGAAGGAATTTCCCAGTCATATGCAGTATTGGCAACAGTTGTTTGTTTTTTTTTGAGAAAATCACAGTGTTAGTCTGATTATGTGTCGGTCGAATGGAACAGCAGAACCTGACACACATAGAAAACTCTTTAAATCGTGTTGTGGCAGAAAATAACATTGGCCTACAGCTGAGTCCTCTTAAACCTGGGATTAATGAAAGGAGTCTGGACGCACCTTTAGATCCTATGATTGGTGGAAAACTACTTTACCTTGCATGTTAAATGGCAGCCTGCTCGGCCGTGTAGTGACCACAGATAATTTAAACATATAACCAAGACAAAATATTCATATGGGTGTGTTTTTAACTACTGAGCATCAGCACCGACCCCCGGTCAGCTCACCCCGAGCCCGTCCCTGTTAGAAGGACTGGGCACCAGGTTAGCTATGAACATTCAAAACACACGCACTGAAGTGTAAAACAAGAAGGGTCTAGCCTCATGAAAACATGAACATAGCACGGTGTTGTAACAGCCCTACTTCAATAAAATTTTGAAATAAGGATGATGGTTGACTATTTTCCAGGTTTGTATCTATTTAACATCAGTGTGTCTTTTTTTGTCTTGTTTATTGTTTGTTTTATTATGTATTATTATGTTCTTAGATATGTTTTATGTATGTGAATGTTTTCTATGGATGCAGCGTTGGGTGGAAGTCTGATCCAAATTTCCAACAATGTGAAACAACAAAGTGAATCTTGAATGTTGAACAGATGTAAAAACACACCAGCTGTTCATCACTTGTCTTCATCTGGAGGAGTTTTTGACTTTTTCCGCCCAAATCAGGTTTAAACTTTTTAAATTCTAGTTTCCAACATTTAGCGACACTACAATTAGTCACCAGCTGTGAACGTTTCTGACATCAGAGATTTTAGGCCAATTGAAATCCTCGGTTTTATCTTTAGGTGGGAACATTTTATCACACACATTTTTATTTGCTTTAATTATGTGACTTTGGTAAATAAAACACCTTTAAAAAAGTGTCAGTGATGCTTATAAAGTCAATACAGTCGCCAGTCTATTGAACTTTTATAAAAATGACAAATGCAATCTGTCTTCTTTTCATAGTTAAACAGCCTTTCAGTCTTTTTCTCATCTTGACGTTCTGAATAAATCAAACATGTATAATATTATCGGTTTTTAGTCTTGTTCAATGATGTGAACATTGTCAACAACCAACAGGTTTCACTCTCTCCAGCACCAAACAGGAAGCAGCAAACCAGGTAGACAGTAAAGATGGCGGACGCTACGGGGAGGTGCAACAGAAAAACTTGGACTGTAGAAAAGGAGGAGAAACGGGTGAATAAGAGCTCCTCTTTGTCTCATCCTCATATTTGTACCATGATAGACTGGAGAAGGACAAACAGTGGACAGAAATCGCTGGTTTTTCATAACAAACCACTGCACACAAAAGGGCAGCTGTAGCCAAAAGCAGCTTCTGTTTCTGCTCCATCGTTCAACAGTTTCTCTTCTTTTAAATTCCCACCAGGAGCAGGAAGGGAAATAATCTCAAAAGGAGTCTAGTTGTAGTCTTACAAATCACTGACTTATGACACAGTGTCTTTAGATATGATGGATGTCAGACTTTAGTCTTTTAAAAGTCTTTTAAAAGTCTTCTAGTGTCTTATAGGCTTTAATTAAACTACTTATAATGTTTGTCTTGGTGGAGATTAAAAGATTAAAGAGTATTACAGAAATATAATGAATGCAGATGTTTCCATAAAGAACATAATATGAAAATGATGTGAATCTTCTGGCCTTCACAGTCACCACATCTCCAGATTTAGAGCAACCTGTGAAAGAAGTTCTCCCCCACTATCATAAAAACACAAAATAAAGGAATTCACACCTCCAGCAGAGTTCAGAGACTCTGAAGCTCGAGGCCCAGAGACGACAGCAGGAAGTAAACGTCTGTGTGACATCACAGACGGCCATGTTTTACTACAGTCTATGATTTTAAAACAATGTCAATACATTTAATCAAGCAAATGACAAAAACACAAATCTGCTCACAAAAATTGATGATCAAACCCAGAAGAAACCAAAACCATCAAACACAGAGAACCAGCAAGAAAATCTATGAGGACACGCCAACAGTGGAAACCGCTGCCAACCAATCCATCACAATAAGAGCGCCCTCAAAACCACTAATCACCACCAGTACTCCATCATCATAAACTCTGCTGTAACAATCTGTTCAGATCTGACTTCATGATTCATTTTTTTTTTTTCGCCGTACGTGCCAGAAACAAACACAACCGTTTTCTGGCTCATAAAAAAACACTAAATTAAGCTGATTAACGTCTGCAGAAACACTTGATTACACTTAAGAGACACGTGCGGGAGCGACCCATGATCCTCTCTGATCGGCCTTTTTACACGCCAGCTGCAATAACAGCGCGGGCCCGTGTGATCACGCAGCGGGAGGGTCGATTCTGCTCGCGGGGTTTCCAACGTGAGGAGCTGCGATCATGAGCTGCCATCGACCCCAATTATCTGCAGCTCCAGCTGCCGTGAATAATGAAGCCGAGCAGAGAGAAGCAGAAGAGGAAGTTTGCGCGCTTTGATTTCCATTTTGTCACTTGAAAGAATCTAGTTTGACCTCTGTGCTCACAGCCTGCTGAGGTTTTATCCTTTCAGCTCAACTGGTGCTTTTTAATTGTACCTGAAGAGCAAAATAAAAAGGAGGTTTTTTAAAATGTGAGTTTCTTTCAACGACAGTTATTAGAAGACTGCAGACTCTTCTCAGGCTGCTCAGTCTGCCTCTGTGCTCTAATACTCTAAACAAACATCTGGCCTTCAACAGCCTGCAGCTCAATGTTTGAGATTTCACACTAATTAGCTCACGTCGGTGAAGCACCACACCGCAGGGCCCTGAACGCCTCGGAGGAAAACGCTGACATGGACACGATGCTTCCGGCTGCTTCTCAGGCTGCTGCTGACGCCGCCGGCAGACCTGAGAAGGTAGGAACTATTAAAAAAACAGGAGAAAAAAACAACCGGTGTGTTTTTATCAACAGCTGAAGCTCTTCATCGAGGCTGAACTCACACAGTCACATCTGGTCAGTTCATGTGAAGGAATGTGGGAACAGACGCTGAACATGAATGCAACAGAATAAGAAGCAAATAACTGTTTTAAATTCATCAAATGACAAATATTTATCTTTATCTGTTGGTCATATCGCCTGAGACTGGAAATTATGGACATTTTGCAGACTTTTATGGAGCAGATTCTTATATCTGTGACTTAAATCTATTTTTAAAAGTCTCAAATGTAAAAATCAATGACTCAGGAAGAGGCACAAACTGGAGCTGGACCTGCACAGAAAAACCTGCCGTTTATCAGATCATAGTGAAGCTTTAACAGCCAGAGAATAAACTTCACCACGTCAGACTGAGACAGACAGGACAGGGTGAGGAGGGGTGAGGAGGGGTGAGGAGGAGGAGGAAGAGAGGGGGGGGTTGGTGTGAGCAGCACCATGCCGGAGATGTTGACCCACTAGTGGATCTGAAGTAACGTGTTGTGGCGTTTTTCATTCCCCCGGCGGGCTGCAGAGCCCGAGTCGTGCCGCCTGACTGCGCTGATAAGACGGCAGTCTGACACGCATTGAATACACAAAGAGCTCGCGGAGCACGTTCAAGGTCTGCTGGGTTTTTATCAGGCAGCCGCTCGCAGTGTCTGAGCGGCTCCTGACATCCTCTCACTGTTTCATAACTTCAGTTTGTGATGTTCAAAACACATCGGGGAGCATTTTAGTGACTTCTTTAACCTGTCTCAACTGCTGCTAGCGATGTCCTACATTTCCCAGAATGCCTTTCAAGGACCTCCAGGAAGCATGAATCCGGTTAACTTGCACCTGTCATTTAAAAAAAGCTAAGAGTTAAGCTACTTAAAACGGACATACTCTGCTTTTTGTGATTTTGTGTAATTTATATCCTGTTTTTGATGTTGGATGTTAAACAAGGTCAAAGGTCCAAAACTGAATGTATGTAGAAATTCTGCCTGCAAGTCAAAAGTCAGGGCTTCAACCTGCTCTGAACGCCTCCTTTGCAAAGTTAACTCTACTAATTGTTTGCACATTCACACAAACGGCCATCCAATTTGTAATTTTTGCTGCTAAGCTTGTTGCTAAGGTGGTTGCTAAGGTGTTTCCATGTGTTGTTCAGCTCCAACATGTACGGATGGATTTGAGAAGTTGACATTTGGAGTAAAGAAGGAGAAAAAGAAGTGAAATCCTGCTGCTATAGTTTGTTCACGTAGCCTCCGAAGCTTCGGAGGAAGCTTCCTGAAACTGACCAATCAGAACAGAGCGGGCTCATCTTAAAGAGACAGGAGCTAAAACGGCCTGTTTCAGACAGAGGCTGAACTGAGGGGTTGCATAAAGGACCAGTAGAAGATAAATAAGGAGTTTTAATTGTAAACCATGCAAAGATATTCCAGTAGAGCCCCAGAATATAGAGCTGGAAATGTGCTTGAGACGTCCTTTTAATCTAAATTCTACCTGACGTGTGGCTGCAATGCATTCTGGTCCTGTGTACTTCCTGCCCCTATGGGTGTAGAAATGGTTGAATCTGTATCTGATGGATTTGTCCCACTATGATTATACGAATCAAAATAGCATCTAAGAGAAAACTGCCTCAGTTTGAGGGACTAATGCTGCCTTCAAAGGCGACTCGTAAACCAGATGTTTGCCGTTGAAGTGGTTTATATCATAACAAACACTGTTGACTGACAATAAAAATGGTTGTTGCTGTTAATAAAAATACTTTAGTCAGCAAGAGTAATTCATAAAAAAGTAACTAGCATGGACTCAGGATCGTTTAAGTATGTTTCTAAATTAATTTGAATTAATTGATTGTTGACAGTTGACCAGTCTGTGTTAATGAAATTAAATATTCATCAATACCTAAATTAAAAACCTGCTTACTCTTCGTCTTAGACCAAAAGTCCTAAAGTTCGGACTAACTCATCCAGGATGTTTCATGAAGATCCCTCTCTCACTGTCCTCACTTCAGATTAATCAAATAAAGATGAAATTAGACTGGGTATGCTGGGAATACCTGTGGGTGTCTCCAACCTCCAAAGCTGCTTATACGTTTCCATGAACCGAAAATAGAAACAAATTAAAAACCTTAGAGTCCGAGTGCATCAGAGGCCTTTAAAACGAAGCCAGTTTAAGATGAGTTCTGGGTCTGCTTTACATCAAGTCTACAGCTGCAAATTAAGATTATTTCACTTATTTCAGCCAACAGATAATCTCTTCAATCGTGCAGTCTATAAGATGTCAAAAAATACAAAAATACTCAAAGTGAAGTCTTTAAATGTCAACTAATACTCCAAAATTCCAGATTTAAGCAGGTTTAATCAGACAACTTATCCAGATAAGTCAGTAAACCTGGTTCATGAATCCCAGATTAAACCCAGAATAACAGAAAATACATTTAAAATTCAATTATCGTGTCGACACACTGAATAATTAGGAATTTAAACTTAAACTGAGCTTAAAACTGCTCCTCGGTTTATTTGAGACCCCTTCAGGGACCCCTGGGAGAGCTCAAACTCCAACACAGGTCTAGACATCAAGGATAAAGTCAACTCTGTCTGTCTGCTGAGCACATTATCATCCATCCATCTGCTATAATGAGAAGCAATTGACTGTGACTGGATGATCGACCCCGATGCGGCCATCAGGGTCAGACATCACCGACCTCCTCATCCATCACACGAAGCCAACTGACCTCAATTAAAGCCAAATATTTACTGTCGCCATCCGGAAGCCAGGCCTCTTGCTCCCGTCAAAAATCCCCTTAAATCGCCGGTTCATCATGTGTGACAGCAGGTGTGTGTGTGTGCGTGCGCGCGTGTGAGTGTGTGTGTGTGTTTGAGACAAAAGAGACGCACGGTGCGCGTAAATCGGCCACTCACCATCATCACCGACAGGCTGACGCGCCTCGTCCGCGCTCACATGACCGCAAAATGAGCCTCCAGAGCCCGAAGCACCGAGCATTTTCATCCTTTTCAACCCCGAACAGGGTGTACTCCCGTCGGTGTGGAGCTCCGCGTCTCCCCGGCAGCCTGCAGGGCGGTGGATCTGACCTGACTAGTCCTCCATAGGGGGGGGGAAACACCAAAACCGGGCTGCAAATGAAGAATAACCCGGGTTACATGCTGGATAAGATTAAGGACTATGTGTTTTAAATGGAAATGAGCAGTTGGGCCATCCAGGCTGCAGTCTGGATGGATGGATGGAGGATATTGAGCCTCTCACATCAACACGGTGCGTCGGGTGAAGAAGGTGGCCGCTGTAAAAAATGACGAGTCCAGACATGTCAAAGCCCGCAGCCCATTACTTCTAATGTTAGAGGGAAAAATGTAAAGTGAGAAAACACCAACAGCAGCGGCTCCTAGAGGCTGAGATTTAAAATACATCCCAACAAAAATATCAACAAACAACATTAACAGCTTTTTCTTAGTTATATCGGAGGAACCATGAATGTATTTCAGCTGAGAAATGTACACAAAGCCTGTTTTTATAGTTTTATTTCATTTCCTCTGAGTGTTTACAGGCAGCACGTGATAAACCTTCACATGTTGTCAGAGGTGGAAAGTACATTTACTGGAATACTGTACTTAAGTAAAATTTTGAGGTATTTGTACTTTACTTGATGCTACTTTATACTTTCTACTCCGCTACATTTATCTGATAAGTTACTTTGCAGATTCAGATTATTAATACAAAATATAATCAACTAATAGATTGTGATTTATTATTATAGATTACTGTAAGGTTTCCAGCAGTATATAAAGTAGTGTAAATCCCACATTTTACAGCTGCAACATTAAAGTGATGTTTACACATGAATGCATCAATAATTATAATTCAATAATATAATATATACTGTATTATTCTGAGATGAGCCATTCTGCATAATGAATACCTTTACTTTTGTTGCTTTATGTACATTTTGAATGGATGACTTTAACAGTATTTTTAGTATTCAAGTACTTTTAAACTGTGGTATTTCTACTTTTACTTAAGTAACAGATCTGAGTACTTCTGCTGCTGCATGCAGCCTGTAATATGTGATGAAATGATTTTTACATATATATTGATTGATAGTATTTAGGTCATCTATCTTTCCATATAACCACCATATATTACACTATTCTGGACATTTTCATACTGTTTTATTTTGCATAATATATCCTGTTTTTTTCTCTAAATGTGCTATGTGGCGCTCTGTACCTGTGCAAATGGCAAATAAAGTCACATGAACTTGACATTTTTTTGCAGTGCACGTGGCAGCAGCAGCACGACGTGCTCACGCAGAGGAAGGTGAGCGACGTCAAGTTAGAAACGATAAAAAGCACCGGAAGTTGAGATGTTTAACCTTCAAAACAATAATGAGATATTTGGGACAAACTGATGGTGCAGATTTTGAATATTTAAGACCTTGTTCAGTACTAGAAAACGTTTGTCTTTTATCTTTCAGTGTTTTTATATGTTTTATTGTCTCTTCTGGTCTGTGTAAAGCTTCTTTGAGGACCTTGAAAAGCCCTCTATAAATGAAATGTAATATTATTATTATTATTATTATTATTATTATTATTATTATGTTGCACTAAGATCAAGAAGAAACATCGTTTCCTTCCGCTGTATCTGGTATTTCAGGGCTCACACATGCAGTCCCAAACAATCTGGGACCAGATTTCCAGTATATCTGTACTGGTTTGTCTCTGGAGCTTTACAGTGAAATGTAATGAAGTTGGTCACAGTGTGCACTAGGGCTGAGCGATATGACCAACACCTCATATCCCAATATACACTATGTTACCAAAAGTATTGGCTCACCTACCAATGACATCCCATTTTTAATCCATAGGGTTTAATATGACGTCGGTCCACCCTTTGCAACTGTAACAGCTTCAACTCCTCTGGGAAGGCTTTCCACAAGGTTTAGGAGTGTGTTTATGGGAATTTTTGACCGTTCTTCCAGAAGAGCATTTGGACGAGAAGTCCTGGCTCTCAGTCTCGGCTTTAATTAATCTCAAAGGTGTTCTATCGGGTTGAGGTCAGGACTCTGTGCAGGCCAGTCAAGTTCATCCTCACCAAACTCTCTCATCCATGTCCTTATGGACCTTGCTTTGTGCACTGGTGCACAGTCATGTCGAAACAGGAAGGGTCCGTTCCCAAACCGTTCCCACAGAGTTTGGAGCGTGGAATTGTCCAAAATCTCTTGGTATGCTGAAGCATTCAGAGTTCCTTTCACTGGAAATAAGGGGCCAAGCTCAGCTCCTGAAAGACAACCCCACACCATAATCCCCCCTCCCCCACCAAACTTTACACTTGGCACAATGCAGTCAGACGAGTACCGTTCTCCTGGCAACCGCCAAACCCAGACCCATCCATCAGATCGCCAGATGGTGAAGCGCGATTCGTCACTCCAGAGAACGCGTCTCCACTGCTCTAGAGTCCAGTGGCGGTGTGCTTTACACCACTGCATCCAACGCTTTGCATTGCACTTGGTGATGTATGGCTTGGATGCAGCTGCTCGGCCATGGAAACCCATTCCATGAAGCTCTCTACACACTGTTCTTGAGCTAATCTGAAGGCCACATGGAGTTTGGAGGTCTGTAGCGATTGACTCTGCAGAAAGTTGGCGACCTCTGCGCACTACGTGCCTCAGCATCCACTGACCCCGCTCCGTCATTTTACATGGTGAAGAAGAAAATACACATTTGGGTAGAGACTTGGTAATCAAGTGATGTCTGGGAACAACTCCTTGATCAACAAGATGCCAACTGTGTGTCTTTCCTGCCTTTGACCCCTGCTGATTTGACCTTTTTGATGCTGCAGCACCCCCTCCTGTTTTTGCCCCCTTGATTTCACTTACCTGAGAGTTGCCCCAGTGACCCCAGTAACAAATTAATCTGGCCATGTGGTCCTCAGCCAGTAACATGTGACTGATGAAAAACAATTAAATAAATCCAACAAATCCAAAAGAAACAGCCGATGATGCCAGATGGAGCTACAGCAGCTTCATCATTTTCTCTGAAATTTGGTTCAAGATCAAAGTTGAGTTTTAAATGTTTTGACTTTATCCTCAATATACAAATCATTCCCTCACATTTGATCACTTCAGTGATTCATATACTTCAGTTGGTTGCTCTAATTAATAATTTATGCCCTCCAATTACTTTAACCAAATGTTTAATTAGTCGAGTCAAAGCGTTTAACTCTTACTGACATTCACAGTTTTTTCTTTCAGGTTGGACAACTGCATGAATCCAAATAAGGAACATGTTCAGAAATAAAATACGATATTGGGTGCATTTCCTCCACATGGCTTTAAAATCATCTCTTTTATTCATACAATGAGATTTTACTTCATTTTGAAGCTTGTGACCAGAATTACAGTCGGTTTTTGTGTTTTACTTCCTCAAAGAATGAAAATACAGTGAAAATACACATTTATAGTTGTACAAAACCTTAAGAGCTAAATTACATCTCAAAACACATTTTAAAAGAATTTTATTCACAGTGTTAGCAAAATTACATCAGAAGGATATAAAATGTTTATTTTGCAAGTATATTAGTCATTGAGTAAAGATTTGTTACAATACGTAGTTGAGTATCATGTTGGGCGTTTTACAGAGATTATGTTGTTTTTACTGGTCAACAACAGAAACAGGATTTTAACAGTTGTCACCATTCTTCTCGTACAAGTTTTTAACTTCTGAGACATGAAACTTTTCTCTGGAGACTCTTAAAAGTCAGAGTGACTGAGTGTGACTGTTATGTATAAGAAACATGTGCAAACTGCATTTTCTTCCCTACAGTTACTCCTCGTTTCCCTTCATCCCTCCTTCCTTCAGTGTCTTTTTGTTCCCCTCCCTGATTCTTCTTGTCGTTTCCAAACTTTCCCTACATCCTATTTTGTCATTTCTTCTTCTTTAAATCTGATTTTATGTTAAACAGGAACCTTGTGTAGGACGTGAAATACGTTCGAAGGTGACCAACAATCCAACAGTGGCCAAAATCACAGAAACAACCTCAGGCTTATTTAAATTTCTCAAAACTTAAGCCAGTCCGTACCACAGGCTGCTTTTACGCCTCATTGTCAGGGGGAGGCAGTGTGCACGTCCTCCACACACACACACACACATACACACACACACACACACACACACACACACACACAACCACACACACACTTCTCTTTCTATTTTAAACCCAGAGCTGTCACTTCAGTTCGTTCTGGCTTTGTTACAAATAAAAGCAATTAATAAAATCACAAGTCAGCAATGAACAATCTGTGCAAAGTGCACTGAACACACATACACACACACACACATACACACCTATACAGGAGGCTTGTTACTGCACACATACTGTCCATGCAGTGATTATATTTGTTATCGTACAGAAGGCAAAGTCTGAGCATTGAGTTAAAAGTTAAACACTCCAATAAAAGAGTAATCAGGTGTGCAGGCTGCCAACATGTAGATTAAATTTGTCTGCAGAACAAAAAAGCCAAAAGTCTTCAAGTCCCTTTTTTTGTCTCCTGGAAACTCTGGAAAAAAGAGAGAAAACATCTAATTACTTCCAGTACAAAAAGGTTTTGAAAAGAACAGATTAATGCTGCAGTATCGCACTATCTAAGAACACAACTAACATTGTTCCCAGTTTTTGTTAAGTCAGTTAAGTTGAACTGACTCTGACTTTCAGTCTGAGCAACATTTTAATGAGATTTGGGAAACACTGAAACACTGAGAATAATGTAGTTTAGGTAAATATATCACACCCATGTTGACAAATGCCAGACTTTCCCTGTGATTTGGTCCCACAAATGAGTAACTTATGTTGTTCTTATTAATGTTCTTATTTATTCTCTAAATGTTCGTGCAAACATTTGACCCAAAGATACTCTGCGCAACAATAAGTCAAAGCTTTTTAACCGTTTCTGACTTTCACTGGAATTTTAAATCTTGTTTCATTTTAGATAAACACTGTGACACAACAGTATTCACCAGAAAGCACTATGAGTAGTGCGGATGGAAGAAAATACCTTGTCATGCCGTGTTCAAGTCATATCTAAGCTATCGTAATTATGAGTTTCAGACTTGTAATTACAACAGAAAAACTCACATTTTTCTATAATATCTTTTAATCCGCTCATGACTATTTTATAGTGTCATTTAGACATTAACTAGATGCAGCCTGTGGGAATGTTTAATAGAAACACCTGTGCTGTGGCCTCTCAGGGGGGCCCCTCCCTCAGGCCCTGGGAAGGAAGCGCAGGTTGATGGGCTTTGCAGGGATGAGCAGGGTTCTAGTTTTGGGCTCTACAGTCGGTGCACCGTCCTCCGGCTCGACCTCGTAGTGCTGCATCAGCTGCAAGACACACAAACTGATTGCTGTGCTGCTCAAACAGTAACACTTTCTAATTGTTAAAGACACTTAAATCTGTTGGATATTTGACACTGACTTTAGTCTTTTCTTCCAAATCTGTACCTCTGCCAAGAAGGTTATTGTTTATATGGATATA
The DNA here is from genome assembly GCF_963924715.1 of Thunnus thynnus. Classification (NCBI taxonomy): domain Eukaryota; kingdom Metazoa; phylum Chordata; class Actinopteri; order Scombriformes; family Scombridae; genus Thunnus; species Thunnus thynnus. Next base: position 18,255,137 of record NC_089540.1, on the reverse strand, counting down.
GAATATCTCAAAAACTTGTTGACAGAATTCTGTGAAATTCAGTGGAACTAGGATTTCTCAGCATTGCAACATATGGCATGAAAGTGACTCTTAATGGCTTCCTGGAAGGCTGGAAAACATCTAGTCGAATTTAAAAATTGTTGCCAGGATTCAAAAAGAACTTGAGCGAAAAGTAAACAAAGAGAAATGCTGAAAGTCAAAAATGACGTGTCTAGCTTTTCACAGATGAAGTAACTCTCTCCACGCCTCTCACCCTGGACAGAGCAAAGTACATCTCCATCTCCGCCACCCTCTTCCCCACGCAGGCTCGCACTCCCACGCCGAAGGGGATGAAGCTGTACGGGTGGTGTTGGAAGGTGCCGGGTGCCGCCCTGCCGCAGCCGCCACCATCTCTACTGGATGTCTCAGCACGAAGCCAACGATCCGGGACAAAGACCTCCGCATCTGTGAACTCTGATTCATCATGACAGGCGGTGTAATGACACAGATGGAACTGAGTCTGAAAAGAAAGAATAATTATTTAAATAGCACATATAAAGGAGCATAACTGCATCAGGTCCTGTATGTTGCTCCCTTACCTTCTTTGGGAACCAGTAGTTGTCCACAACCACCTCATTGTCCGAGATAAAGCGTCCGTTTCCAGGAACGACAGGATACAGGCTGGTGGAGGACGCAAGAGGACAATTAGAACTGAACAAGACCTGGAGCATGTACTCTATGTTGCCTCTCTGGTAATCACGACTAGTGTTTCGTGCTTTGATTCACATCAGTTGTACCAGATGGCAAAGATAAAAACTGAAGTCAACTTCAACCAAAAAACACCAAACAGATGTGTCACACTGCACACACACACAGGGCAGGGCAGAGTACAGCTACATTTAAAAACACTCCATTACAAGTAAAAGTCCTATCAAACTGTCAAGGTTCAACTATCACATCATAGTCCATATACCTTTTGCCCTGTAGTGCACACAACTTATTAATAATAATGATACTGATTTATCAGTCTGGATATATCAGCTCTGCATGTACAAACTTCATGCGAAAGATGAATCAAGACTTTGTTATCAGGACTCTAATAAAGTATCAGGTGCGAACGGATTCAATAACTGTGTCAATAGTAATATAGACTCTTATCATACATCATCATACAGTACCATATTGTGAAAGCTTTGAGTTTGTTCCAGGGCCGACACCTCTTACTTCCTCACAAGTGAACACACCATGTGTCATGTTACCTGTGAATTGTGTATTCAAGGTGCATTATTGATCAAAATGAGTCAGTTAAAACGAACTGAGCAAACTGGAGAGGAAACTTTCCACTTCCTGCGCCTGTCCAACTGTCAAAAACAGAGATCAAGGATCTATTGAGTTTCCCTCCATGTCTGAGAAATACCACCAAGCTGTAAACTTAATGGCGCCTGGATTTCTGCTCAGATTTTTGTGACATCTTCCCGTGTCAGAGCCAGAAAAACATGCATAAAACATGGCCAGAAAAATGGTGAGAAGCTTGGATGAGACTGATGCGACTAGACAGGTTGTTTTAAATCAATTTGCAGAAATTAACAACTCTCAAATCGACACGTTTCTTTGTAGTGACCGCTACAGCACCTTCTGTGTCAGCTGAAAATTACGTAGATGGGATGGATACATTTCTGTCTACAAACATAACCAACATTAACACGATGGTGGGCTGAACAACAAAGTTGGAGCAACTTTGGAGCAACTACAGTCTAAGTGGAACGATGTGGGCGACCTCTAAAATTCTTCTACGACAGTTAAGGATTTAAACAATGTCAGGAAAGAAAAACTCCTAGTGTAAGCAATGAATTTGAATCTGTATTAAGTCACTATTGTTTAGTGTCTAAAATAGTGTAAACTACCACAAGTTCGGACAATCTGACATCATGATTCAGTTGTTGCGACAGTGTTGCAATAATGACTGACACCACTATCAGGATCTTGAATGCAGGTTAAAAAGTGCCTCAGTGAAATGTGAATCCACACATGCGTACATGCAATCGTTGACATTCATGAGAAATGCGTTGCACAAAAAGGCACTCGAGCGTTTGCAAATAGTGCAAATAGCATCCGTAAAAGCAGGAAATGGACCAGAATGCAAAAAAGATGTAAGACATGTTTTCCTGCACTTGTTTTAACTGACTGTTGGCAAAATTTGAGCCATAATAAGCAAGAGAAAGGCAGCATTAATTTATGTCCTTTCGGGTGTATTAAAGGCAAAAATTAGGCAGATTTTTTGGCAATCTCCAAAATTTTTTCCTCTAATGAGAGGCACAAGTGTGGCTGACACTACAGTAAAGCTGGAAATGTTATTCGTGGAGTGTATTGAAAACCCCTGGATACAATTTTAAACTGCATTAAATGGATTAACAAGAACATTTAACAAAAACATAAATTCTAGCTCACCTGGCTTCATGTGTAAATAGATAAAAAAAGGCAGTGAATTGGGTCTTTTTGTCCAATTTTTTAGCCATAATTAATGTCAGAGACAAGGGAAAGTAAAGCCACTGACAGTGTTAAATCTACTAGTTTATCTTATTTCACCTTTATTTAACAAAGAAACTTTAATTGAGATTTTAGAAAATCTCTTTTTCAACAGTATCCAGGCCACAATATGTCACAAGATCTTAATTATATTGAAAAATCTACATAAAATCTCAGATAATAATCATTTGAAAGATCACGTTCTAAAGACGACCTAAAAAACCAGCAGATTTAACTGATTAACACCAACAAATTTGTTTAATTTGCATTAGTAAGTCAGTCTGACCGCACCCGCATGTAAGATTGCTTCACTACAGACGTGTTTCCTGCACGTCTGACTGTTCCAGGCTTCCTCTGAAGAATTAACCACATATAGAGGAAAGGCAAAAGAAGAGAAAAACAACAAGGGGTCACTGAATGGTTTGGTGAGTATGACAATGATGTGAATCATATGCTATGGTCTTCACAGTCACCACATTTCAACACAACTGAACAGCTATGGGAGACTGACGTGTTAGACAGTGCTCTCCACGCCTTGGCATGGATCCTACAAGTCTCTGAACTATACTTGAGGGATTAACACCATTTTTCCAAAAGATATTCCCTTATTTGGTAGTTTGATGATGATGGTGTAGTGACCCTTCCCTCTAAGGGGACAATTGGACCCAAACCATGCCAGCAAAATGCCCCCCCCCCCCCCCCCCCCCCCCCCCACAGCATAACAGAGCCATCAGATCCCTTTATTGTAGGGGTCAAGCATTCAGACCTGCACTGGTTTTTGCTTTAATTTGTCACCCGTCTGTATCAACCACAAATTACACATATTGCACATGTTATGCAATGAGTGACAAGAACCAGCAACTTATTTCACAACCCCTCTCATCATACCATGAAGCTAATGTACAAACCTGGCAGCCTCAAGCAACATTATTTAAAATTTTAATTGAGGTACGAATGAGTTTTTAAAATGATTGAGTTTACATTGGGGTACTTTATATCAGCTCATACTCTGTGTGGAGAATATGAAAAGGATCAGACTTCCCATAGCCGTCATGGCAGTCTGTACCAGATGATCAAGCTCAGATTTTAATTGTACAGAGAGGTTGCCATACCATGCTGACATCCCATACCCGACTATGCTCTCTAATACAGCCTGATAGAATAAAAACATAATCCTCTGATCCACAAAAAGCACCCTGAGTCTGCGTAGAAAGTATAATCTCTGCTGTAAACGAGAACACAACCCTTCAACACGAGCCCTCCAGCTGAAGGTGTTGTCCAAGTGAACGCCAAGGTACTTGTAGGAGCAAACCCGATGGATTGGTTCATGTGAAAGGAACTTGTGAGCTGACACAACCCTGAGGGGCCCCTATGCTGATGCATCTGGGTTGACCCTAACATGCTGGATTCGATTTGGTAACACCACTTAATTGTAAAAGAATTCTCATCTGTAAAAGAAACTCATCTGTTTCAGATTTTGGATTAGAAGATGGGGCCCCGCCGCTTCCTGCGAGCAAATTCGAATGGATCTAGTACAGAATTGGCCTCTGCTTTGAGTAGAGACACTATGTATTTTTCAAAGCATTTCATCATAATGGAAGTCAGAGCCACTGGTCAATAATTGTTGTAAAGTGTAAAGTGTTTATTTGGAACTGGAATAATGATGCATGTGTGTTAATCAGTCACAAACAGCTGGGAAAACAGGACATCATGCTGGGGTGAGTTTTGTTAACACTGCAGAATAATCATTAGCTGTGTTGACAGCAACAAAAAGGAATATGTCACAGTATTTATGCATTTAAAATTTTTAGATGTCAGTGGACTTCTGTAGCCTAGATCCATATGGTACAGTATATCAAGTGTGAGGGAAATGATTGTATGAATATGTATAAATGCTTGTGTGAACTTCTGACAGGTTTAAAACAGTCATAGGAACCATGTTTGTGTGTTTGAACAGTATGTTTCTGTTTGAAAGATGAACAGACATCTTTCACACAAACATCTGTTCATGCTGAAGCATGTACTGCCGTTTCTCTACAGGTGGAGATGGATGGAAAAGTCACAATGACTCCCTGAGGTTGGTGTGAAGGAGATTTAAGAGTATTCACCCCATTCTTCAGGGTTCACTCCTCTGCAGCAGCTTGTATATCTGTATGAGTGTGAGTGAGTCATGCTCTGAGCATTAAAGAAAGACTGACAATACTGTGTTGAGAAATTGTTTCTCTCCTCATTGAAGTCAAGTTCAAGAGGTGAATTGCCACGACACAAGTATCGGTTACACAGATAATTCTTGTTAGTTGGATAGGGGGTCACAAGCCAGAAAGGTTAGCTTAACAACAGCTGTCAGCTCACCGTAACGTTTCCTTTATGACGGCCTTCAGGTAGGGCATCCTGCTCAGGTCGTCTGTGGTCGGCTCCCGTCTGTCTGGACACACAGAGTTCACCTCCTGGTACAGACGATCCTGAGCCCCACGGTCCCTCGCTAAATGGTACAACGCCCATGACAAGGTGTTAGAAGTCTGAGGTCAGGTGGGAGAAGATGAGTAGGCGAGAGCGGGGAGAAAAGAGAAAAAAAATGTTACTGTCCATCACAAGGTAAATTTGTCTTTCATGTGGTTCACACAGCACATATAGAATTAAAAAAAAGAACATTTTAAGACCCATTTACACCTTGACTCATGTGAACTCAAACCACTCTCCCAATTCCATAATACATACTAATTCTATGCAGGTTTTGAGTTTGTTGTTTTGACTATAGGTCACAAAATAAAATAAAAACCCTTTGTCTTTGAGTGTGTTCTCTATTCTCCCACAAAGAAATCCACAAAGGAAAGAAAGAAGCTAATCACAGCTAGAAAAGATCTAAATTAATTGTGGACGGTGATGAAACAGCACCAGGAACACCACATTAATTGGTAGATTCGTACTAAAGTTGCAATTTGATTGACATCCACAGACGCAAGTGTTGTATTATTTCCTCTCAGTATAAAACGGTTAAGTATGTTAATACTTTAGAACAGTATACTATAAAGATAGAATATACTTTGTACAATGAATATGTATTGCTAAAGAGATGTAGTTCTCTGAGAATGTTTTAATTTGTTTTTAATGCAGAGGTTTTGAACCTATGTGTTTCAAGCAATACTGTTGGATTTGGAAGCATTAACCACTGTGTGTTGTGGCCTATAGGAGAGGAGGAAGTGAAAAAAGGAGGGTAAATGAAGGAGAAGAAGGGACAGACATAATGAACAAACATATAAAACAACAATCACACCTATAGTCCACACTGCAGTTTATGTTTCTTTTGTCTTTTGTCTTCTTGGATTTATTTTTTCCATCCAGTAGCGCATGAATGCAACACCCTTGTAGCAGTAGATTCAGATGTACGTTGGATGTTGAAAGATTTTAGAATTTCCTACTCACCCATAAACGCAACACAAACTGATCCGTCCACCAAATTTCAGTCACATTTGTTTGAATTTGAGACACCTTGACAACAAACTGATGCTTTATTTAAAAAGTATTTCAGCAAACAAGGAGTTAAACTTCCTTTTGACCTTTAAAAGAACTTCGTTTTTTTTTTGTTTTGGCTAAAATATCGTGGTTTATCATTTAATCATAGCATTTTGACTTCAGCCTCAGCTCACGCTACAACTGTGACAACAGATTTAACAAACCTGCAAGCCTCAACCTCACCTGGGAATGCAGCCAAACGAGCTCTACGACTGCTCGTACATGCAGCAACAGAAGCAAAATGTCTCCTCTGAATGCGCTAGCCACCTGCATCCACGCGTGTTATGTGCAGCACTGATTGTCTGTTTTTGTTTGGTGCAGGTTTTGATGCCCTCAGGGTTTAACTGACCTGAGTTTACCACGAGCTGCAGAGCGCTTAAGGGAGTTTTCTCCCACAACAAAGGAAAACTGTGTCCCCTGCTGATTCAAACACACAGACAGACGGAAAAGATTAGTGATGACTGTTTTCTGGGCCGTTCTACCTCTCAACACCTGCTCTTGCACAACCGTCACAGGTGACAGATTCTGATGATCTACAGTGTTTGAGAGCTGCCTGAGCATGCACGCTGGTTTTCACTGACACGTGTTACATTTTAGAGTACAGCATGGCGGTCTTCAATTGGCCAATGAAAATCTCCACAGGACTGGAAAGTTTTAAAAACAGTAACGTAATAAAATTTAATAACTTTTCCTTAAAGAAAAGCATTCATCAATGGCATTCTGTGTTTAAACAGGGTAAAAAGATCATTCCTTCCATAGCTTGATGATGAGTCTATGTAATACTTTTTCCCATGTTGTCAACATAGACGTTAGCTTGAACTCTTTCTTTTCAGTCTTTGCAGTTTAGAACTGGCCTATGCATGAGCCTGGCAGAGTTCTTCTAACGAGACGTTTTGTTATGTAAAGCTTTCAGCTTGGCTGAGGTTCAGGTTTGGTTATCTCTGAATGTGCCACTCATCTGCATCCATGCATGTTATGTGCTGCAAAGCATAGATACACAATGCCCAGTGGGAAGTGGGAAAGAGACAGATGGCTTGCAAACAAATTAATAAACCTGTAGATGAAGCTATGAGTTCAGTCAGGTTGGGTCTTAAAAGACATGGGTACGGACCAGGTTTGAGTATCTGCATGCAGAACTCAAGCTGGAATCCAATACTTCACTCATCCTCTGTTTGGAATGTTACAAACACTTCACCATAAACAGATAAGAGAATTGCTTCTTCTTCAATCATTGTGTACAAACATCTGAAGCTTGTTAGGGGTTGTGTAAAAGACCCAGCTCCTGGCTCATCCAAGTGTTAAAAGAAGTGTATTTAGTCATTATTTTTTTTACAAAAATATGACTGTCTGGAACATATAAATGGACAAGGAGAAGTGGATTATACTGCAAGTAAAAGATTTTGGGCTTAGTGGCCTCTTTTAACTGCTCTCTGGGGTACAAGGACAGCTCAAAATTAGAGTCATGAATGTGAAAACTGATGCACATGAAACATATAGGCTTGTTGTTTCCTGTGATGCCTTAGCGTGCTCTGTGTATGTTGTTGTTTCTATAGTACCAGCAGAAACAGCAGCAAACTACTTCTTCTGAAGTAGCCAGCCCTTATCTATGCAACTGTAGCCCCTTTTACACAGCCTCATCAGGGCAGGAATGCTGCAGGATTATTCTACCTCACTGATACAGCCGACACGGCGGGACAGGGAGCAGACGCCTCTGAATCCGGAACGCTGGCATGCTATGTGAAAGCACACACAGGGGCGGCGTTATGCCAGCTTTGTTTGGTTCAGTGCAAAAAAGCAAAGGCGGCTTGATGACGGATCTTCTTTACAGCTATAATGCAGGATCTCTGTATAAAAGAGCCTGTGCTTCTCTTCCTCACCGTGTCGACTCCTCCCAGCAGCAGCTCGGTGATGCTAATGTAGACTTCTGCTCTGCTCAGCTTGTCAGAGGACAGCAGGTAGGTCAGGTACATGCCCTCTGCCGGCTCGCCGCTGTGCAGCTGGGCCTCGATTTCAGCTATTCTCCTGTTGATGAGTTTCTGGGCTGCCATAAAAACACACACAAAACAAACAATTTACAAACTTAAGTGAATCCAAAACTGGAACCCCACAAATTTTCCCTTTTGTTGTTTCTGTTGCTGCCTACCTACGTCAGACAGCTCGTCCCAGGCCTGAACAAAGCGTTTCCAGAAGGGGAGGATGCCACGGCTCCAGCGTGGGAAAAGGACCACCGTCTCAGACAACGTCAGCATGCTGTTGACTGCGTTTATGAAGCGCAGCGTGTCTTGAGGAATTTCCTCCTGCAGGCAGCCCAGCCTGGTCTCAAACAAGATGGAGGAGATACCTGCAGGGAGTAAAAACAATTAAAAACTGCCCCCCAACCCTTCACCTCTGGTATCACTGTAGCAACTCCCACCTTCAAAGCCGAACTTGTAGAGCTCAGCAACCAGATCTGAAACAGTTGCCTGGTCCTCACTGCGAGTTCGGAGGAGCTCGATGCGATGCAGCAGATCTCGAACCACCTGGTGGATGATGGGGGCGTAGGCTGACACTTCCTGCAGCTTCAGCATCTTGGGGTTCAAGGCGCTGCGAATTCGGTACCACTCCGGTCCTGTGCTAGAAAGTAAAAGAGTTTTGGTGGTTCTTCAGATTACAAACTCAAAGAGGACCCGTGAAGGAGCCCTGAGGAACTCCTTCAACAGGTTCATGAAATCAGACTTCAAACACATGACTTTTTTATTCTAAGCGGATTCTTTAAGGGATCTTTTAAGGGAACTTTATCCACCAATTTGCTCACAGACCCTTGCAAAAGCTTTTCCATTTAAAATCTCAAAAACTGTTGTTAACCAAAGACAGAGAGGAGATCCTTGTCAGATCTAAACTTTGTCAGTTAATAAAATAGTTTAATAAAAATAAAGGTTTTTTGGTGATATCACTATAACGTCTCTCCACTCACTCCACGTGCAGACCGTAGGCTTGTCCCCTCAGGTCTCTGTACTCCTTCCAGTGAGGCAGCACGGCTCGGACCGGGTAGCGACCCTCCTGTCGGATCACCTGAGCAATGAGCTCTGGGCTCGCCACATTGACGATGTCGAATGGGCCGAATCTGGAGCGCCAGATGGGTCCATACAGACTCTTCTGTAGACCCTAGAAAATAATGTCAGTGTTTAAAATTAAAAGTGTGAGCAGTTGTTTAACGTAGCTAAACATGCATTGTTGAAGATTAAACCACCCAACAGTATGTTAGGTATTTAAATTACATGTACCAGGTAAAGGTATATAATTAAAATTCTGCTTACATGTTAATGCATTAGTAAGAAGAACACAAGAATAAAATTTACGTAACAATACAACACTCTTAAAGGGGCACAATATACTGTGGTGGAAATCTGAAAATAAAAAGCCGAAAAAGACCAAGTTGTCTTTCTGTCTTTTATGAGAAACCTTGCAAGGGATCAGCTTACAGTCACAACAGAGTGTAATTGCAGTCTGATGTCAGTTACAAAGTGTACATACTTTTTATAGACAAAGAGTGGGAAACAGTATCAGGATGTGGTTGTGTGGGGTCCAGTGATCTCATCAAAACTGTCAAACACTCAGGAAAATAACAGACGAAACTACTCCCTATTTGGATCCAGACCGTGAACGAAAACAAAGGTGAGCATAAACTAAATGATTACATGTTGAAGGATATACAATATGAGTTTTTCCAAAGTGCAAAGTTTAAAATGGTGTAGAGAACACAAAGTGGTTTTTTTCATTATAATACCGTATCTACCTGGATTCTTGCAAATATTTTCAAAATAAAGTTACTGACCAGTCTGCACAATTACAAATTAATTCATTACCATGCCATAAGTTTTATCAAGTACACGTTTTTCTTTTTCAGTCTTCCTTTGGTTAATACTGTTTCCCCCTTATGCTCTCTTTTCCCCCTGTATCTATCACACAGAAACCCCACACACACCAATACACACACCTACCTAAACACATGTGTGCTTTAATAAGAAAAAAAAATTATGTTTCGGTTTGTTTGAGTCTAGTTTTCCCTCTTGTCTTGTGCTCTGTCATATGTTGTTTGTTTTCATATCGGTCACTTGCACTATAAACAAACAAACAAACAAAAGAAATACAAGTTTTTCAGATTAATGATCTTGCCCTTTTAAACAGGTCTTTACACATTTTTGTTAACTCAAATTGTTGTCAATAGTTAAAATACCTGCAAGGTTATTCTGACCTGAATTTCATTTTAGAAAATCTATTATTTAATAAATAAATGGAGTCAATACTGCACAAACACTATTACCTATTGGGCTGCTGATACTATTACTTCTACTAGTACTACTACTACTAATAATAATACTACCACTAATTATCAGGGCCGTGCAGGGACCTTTAGAGGCGCAGAGGCCAAAGACAACATTCTCTGCAGGCTGGACGAGGTAAACTGAGATCTGACAAGCATAACGGCCACATCATAAACTGTGAGGACACTGTGAGGTTTTGTTATTGTAAAGGTAAAAGAAAGGCAGGTCAGGTGATGGTGACATGGACAAATTCAAAGCAGAAAAACTGGTAAGGAACTTGTAACTGTTTCTAGATGAATTACTGTTCAGATAAATATTTAAAGGCACCAAATTCAATTCAATTAATTCAATTTTTATTTATATAGCGCCATATCACAACAGAAGTCATCTCAAGGCACTTTTGACATAGAGCAGGTCAAGACCGTACTCTTTAATTTACAGAGACCCAACAATTCCACCATGAGCAAGCACTTGGCGACAGCGGTAAGGAAAAACTCCCCTTAAATGGGTAGAAACCTCAAGCAGAACCCGGCTCTTGGTGGGTGGCCATCTGCTTTGACCGGTTGGGTTGAGAGAGAGAAAGAGAGAGGGAAAGGGGAAATGTAAACTAAAGGGCTCAGCCACTAACAAAAGTCAAAGCACAATATTGAAACTTGCGATAAAAGGATTTTTAAGGTTGTTGACCTCAGTAACTGTATAAACAAAATAGGTGACACGCAAGCCGAAAATTTTTTTTAAAAATCTCTGTGTAAATATTTTAATACTTTGGAGATTATTCTGCCATACTTAGCAAACATTGTCTGGATGTTTCTGTTTGTTTAAAACAGTTTGTTAAACAGTTTGTTAAAAATGTGCCAATTAGAGGTAGAGATAGCAGAAAAGTACCTTATAAATCAGAAGAAAGAAGTGGGAAATAATCACAATTCCTTTTGTTCTCATCTTGGTTGGGAAAAATGTGAAAAAAGTTTCCCACAAAGCTGAGTCTTTATTCAGTGACATCGAACATTTTAAAACAACATCCAGTAAGGTATTTCAGCCAAAACACAATGAAAAACATTTTTTCGTTGTGTTACTTGGAGCTGTTTTGGATCTCAGAATATTGATGTAAATTGAGATATCTTATGAAATGGCAGCCATGTGCAGTTTCTTTTAATATAAGACTTTATCGCTGTGTGGTTTTGTCTGTCTCTTGAACTACTTTTGAACTATTTTTTATTTTATAGTCTTTAAAGATTCTTCCCTTTCCATCCCAGTTGTTGCATGCCTAGCAATTTTTAATTTTCTTTGTAATTATGGGATTTGAAGTTCTACATGTTGTGCTCTGGATCAGAGAGATTGTCACCATATCAACAGTTTATTCTTTCTTTAGAAACTGTCACAAAGTAGCAGGAGATGGAGCTAAACACGGGACGCAGGAGCAGCAGGAACTGAAGAATAATTCCTTATTAAGGACATACAGGCACAGAAAAACTGAACCAAACAAAACAAAACTGAACAACACAGAGCCGAACAGAACGAAACAAAGGATCCAACGAGACTGAACTGAAAACACAAGTAGACTCAAGACAATCCCAAATACCAGCATGTAAAATACTTACAGAAAACAGTCTGTGACACAGAGACAAGAGAACTGCAAGACAATCTGAGATATGCAAACTCTTAAAGTTCATTGATCTCTTCCGTTACCCAAAAACTGATACATCAACACTTAGAGTATGAATTGCATGACAACTATTAAACCCGAAAACATTCTCAGAACAATGCGGCCATAAAACAAACTCATTCTGAACCAGATGAAGGCAAAAGTATTTCAGACTTGACTTCAGTTCGTCATGTACATGAACTAGGCAGTAAAATGTCTGGACAAAGGTTCAGTGCAATGACCAACAGTATCTCAAGTGGTCCTTTAATATAATCTACAACATATCTTATCTAACAAACAGGGAGAAAGTCTGAGGGCGACTGGTGGACTGCTGGTGAGATATAGAGCCAAACTGGGACAGAACAATGACAGAAACAATATGTTTAAGCTAAATGTCTGTAATGGAGCAGCCTTTTCACCACTCAGGGGGGAGTTTGTTATTGAAAGAGACTGAGACAAAAATATTTGAAGCCTAGAGCCAATTCTGCCTATAATAAATTTATCCTTAAAATGACAAAACCTCTGTCCTCTTTCACAATTTATAATGGGGATGTGCAAGCTATCAGGGAATGTTGCCTTTGGCGCCAACAGGCAACAAACACACAGAATAGAGACATTGATATAGTATTTGGTTTTTACGGGTGGAGAAATGTGAATGCCTCTTGTTGTTGATAACATAGGTGCCTGAGCAATGGAGCAAGAGGACAAACGCATCCCTGTTGTTCAATCAGGGGGAGCAAAGTTATGGTTTTGACAGACTTGAGACTTCTTCTGTTAGACTTCTGCAGACTACTCTGCTTTAGTTTCAGTTTTGTCAGACTTTGGATGGAATTATTTTTAAATATGATGATCCATATAACGAGCTCTTATTGGACTGCTCTGCCCCGTGCTTTCATTATAATGATTATTCTCTCATTGCCTCATGCAGGGTAAAAGAGATCTGAATTGAACTGATTTGAGATAATGTAGGTTAAAACAATAAAGTTAGAATTATTCATTCCTGTATAACACTACAGCTACAATAGCTCCCACTAGAACCTGAGAGTGGGATTAGATAGTTGCTGTGAGGCCGTTTCATTCTTCCAAACTGTTTTTACTTTGTTGCAGTTGTTAGATTTTGAAGATGCATTGTGAGTATTGAGAATAGCAACCCTCAGGTTTAACATTTGTAATGGAAAAAAACACATTTTGTATCCTCTGAGTTTTTGTTATTGCATTATTACAGTTTTTGCATTTCTGGTATTTTTGGTATAAACTGTAACATGTAATCATCTGTGCTCCTCCACTCATACTCTGATATCACATTCCTCGTCTATGAAGAGTATGCATAGTTTGTAACTGACATCAGTCTGTTGTGACTGTATGCTGATCCCTTGCAAGGTCTTTCATTAAAAGACAACTTGGTCTTTGTCAGCTTTTTATTTTCAGATTTCCATCACACATCGTTTAACCAGCTTTAATTATACAAATAATATTGCCATGTTGTTGTAAGACTATTTCATTTATATAAATTGTTTGTCCTAGTTTACTCTTGACGCTGGCTTAGTAGCCTGCGACCTACTGACATTTTAGGCTAAATAATGATTTTATAAATATAATTTCAAATATGAAAAAGTCATTCTTCTGATAATCATTTCCTGTCCTGATCCACCCAATTATAAACTGTTCTTGATTTAATCCAAGAGGTTAGGTAGTGTAGAAACGCAGGAAATTTTTTTTTATATTACAATTTTTTGCTCCCCCATTTTTAAACTTTACGAGGTGCCACCATTTCATTTACAGAATGTTATACAGAAAGAACCAGACGAATATAAACTGGGTTGAACATACGATGCATCAACAGATGCCGTCACCATGACGACCACGACACATTCCCCTGAAAGTCACCAATTAACAGCTCACCGGTTAAACCGAAACACCGCCAGCATGCTAACCTAAGCTAGCCGCTTTAGCTTCCCGCTCCGGTGTCACACACTGACAAAAAACTCTGAATAACAGTAACTGCAGCAAACTGAAGTTCAGAGAGTAAAACAAGCTTCTTAGAAACAGAAAGAGACGACAGAAAGATTAAAAAAGAGTGAAACTAAAAGTGTAAAGGCGACAACAAAACAAACCCCGCGCCTCTGGTTTCCACTTAGGAGCAGCAGAGATACTAAGCACCAGGTGATGTTTCATTTCCTCTGAATCCAGACACCACAGATGGACAAAAAACATAAAAATAAAGTAGGAGTTTTTTTTTTCCTCCCTGTGAATTTTATTTTATTTTTTCCTGAGCCTCATGGGCCCTTCCATGTCGTTGGGCCCGGGCTTGAACCCTGGTAAGCCCCTGTATTAAAACAGCGTTGAATCAGTTGCACCTTCGTCCTACTTTCTCCTTGTTTTTCTTTCAACACCGTTACATCCTGTGATTCCTCCTCACTTCTGTCTCCTCTCTCCTGATTCCTTCACTCTATCTGGAAATGTAAAAGCTTTCCTTTTAAAAGTCTAACAGAGCATGAGGCAGAGCTCCAACTTATATGGTTTTAATTACTGTCGTTCTGGACACACAGTTGGAATACACTAGGGATGGGCAGAGAGCCCAGTATTTTTGTATTGCTCATGGAGGTTTTATATTTGTAAAAACTTTCCTCGAGCTGAAAAAAACATTTAAAACCACTGTGCAATCAACACTTACTTCTTAATGATAAGTTAATGCAAAAAAAAAAAAGATCTATTTCCAGTTTAACATCATTGTCATGTAAAGCAACAGCAGATAAACTAGACCATTAAAACCAGACCAAAAAAAGTGAATTTTAATAACTTTAGCTCCACTGTAGGAGAAGTGAATGTCATAGGCCTATATGATCCTGTGAACCTCCTCTTGTTTGTCCCATGAAAGCAGCTCCAGTCTGCCTGCTGGCTTCCGCACAGAGGGTTCGTTTGTTTCAATCACCCGCAGGAGTGGGCGGTGGTCCGTTGGTGCCCCTTGTCAACAGTAACGGATAGTACAGATACAATGTCCACTGTGCCTAGTTTCCATTATTATTTTTTAATTGACATCGTGGGTGTATGTGATGTGTAGCTTTGTATTTTGTATGGTGTGTTCTGTGTGTTTTGTTTGTTTTTTGCTTTGTGCCGTTGTATGTTTTGATTGTTGGGGACTACGGATGCAAATTAGCTTCAAGTTAACTCCGGTGCAGTGCATCATTTATGCTTAAAACTGCACACTGTCCCAATCAATAAATCAAATCAAATCCAAAACGGAAAACAAAACGAGCGCTCCTTGAAGCCGCAATGTAAAGAAGCTGCGTAAAACTGAACATAAAACAAGCTTTGACAAAAGGACATTTTAGACATCTAGGGACAATTATTATTATTGTTATTGCCTAATAATACAAACAAATAAACCTACAAAAATGATTTAATTGAAACGTGCTGAACACAACATAATTGTGCAGTTTAATATAAACCCAAATCCTTCCATCTAATCTTTATAATAAAAACTGAAACTTTGTCTGAAATATAAATATGGCTCTGTACCTGCAGTAAGTGGCTCTTGTCTGCGTATCCTTTGAAAAATAACCAGTACAGAGTGGTGGACAAACTGGGTCCCGGTAGGTCATCGATGCTCTTCAGTTTGCCCTCCTCAGCTGTCGTCTGGACGTTCAGGTGTCTTCTGGCCGAGACGGCAGCGGAGGCTCCGGGTCGGAGCTCCGGACCGGGTCGGGCCGCCGGTAGTATCCGAGCGCAGAGCGCATGGAGCCGGTGAGGTCTGGCTGCAAACGCCGGGGAGCCCATGATGGGAGCTTAGTGTCAAGACTCGAATGTTCTCCTGTGCGTTTCCAACATAGACTGTATATAAAGACAAACGACGCGCCTCCACCTCCTCCCACTCTACTAAAGTTTTTTTTTATAAGGCAGACAAGTTCCCAAAACTAAAGGAGCATTACAACATTGTTAAAAAGCACCTTCAACTCTCTACGCAGACAGATGAGGTTCAAAGTGTGATGCACGTTTGAACTCGAAATGAGGCGTCAATAAACGCATCTGTGTAGTTATGATGTCACCCTCTGCTGGTGTTTTTTTTTTCATTGAAAACACCTCTTAACGTACAAGACACATTAGATGACAAAAAATAATTAAAAACGTAAAAAAGTGCACTCTAGATGTCAACATATATTTTAAGTTCTTCATAAGCTCTGAAGAGACTTTACCTCCATCTGGATTAAACATTTCACCAGAAATATTAAGTTACTCTGAATTCCTTCCACGTTAACGCCAAACAAAATTTTTCCTATTGGCAGAGCGGCAACCAGTTGGGTTTTCGTTGGCAGACAGGCCTGTAAATCCTCCCAGACTAACACAGAGTGAAATGAAAGCAGCAGTAATTGTTTTCAACATTAAAGTTCAATGGTTGGATAAATATTATTCAGAATTTACTTCTTTTATCTAAGGGTTTACAGGTGATTCTGTAGAATTTCTCTCAGCTATAAAGTCTTGAACATTAAATTGAAGCAAAGTTAAATCAATCACACAAGTCTGTTTATGTTTTGTACAAATATGAATATCTGGTCAATATATAAGTTATTGACCAGATATTCGTTCCATCCGATGCTGTAACACATAATCTGTTGTTAAATTGGCAAATTTTATGAACTAAACCCCCTGCAGATGCCTTTCTAAACTGCAGGAAATGTTTACTTCAGTTAATTCATTTCAGCTGTTAATCATTACTTTAGTATCCTTGAATGGTGATAAAGACATAACAGCATATAAACACAATTTGTGCACAACAGGAGCCTAATAAAGCAATCAAATGTGCACTTATATCATAGTTAATTCAATCTTGTTTTAACGAGACCACAATCTCTTGTAATCCTGCCATCTAGTGGTCAGTTAGTGAAGGGATCTTAATAAAGTCCTGATTAGAAGAGAAGGTGCAGCAGTGTTTTATCACATCTCTGAAGAAAATGTTCTGAAACATGGAACTTTTCCATTTTTTTCTGACTAAAAGCATCTTGTGATCTGTCAGCGAGAGATTAACACACCTTTACTTCCTGCTTATGGATTAATCAATATGTACACGTGTTGTCTGGCATGGAGAGAGATTTTATGACTCATTTTTATATCTTTGGGTGTGAAGAGTTTACTCCAGGTTACGAGGGCAAAAGTCCAAATGAAGCTACAAGTCAAGTTCAAAGTCTAAAAAGTCACCAGATTCATGTCTCTAGTCTGACTCCAGTGAAAAACAATACACACAAACACACAGCAAAATAACCCAGCATGTGAAATAAATATCTTTTATTGTTTTCATCGTCATAATTGTCGTAATTATGAACACAAAGCTGTCGCAATACTCCAGAATTTTGCCAAAAAAACAGCAACTATTCAACGGCACCGCTGCGTCTCTCTGGACCCAACCATGCATAAAATCTCCCATTTAAAAAAAAGTAAAATAAAAAATATATATTAAAAAATTATGCGTACCACTGATATACAGATCTGATATAAACAGGCGTATTGGTCACAAACCAATTAGAATTATAAACATGGCTTCTTTTACAATACACAGAGACCAAACGTGGGATATAAGTGTACTTTTCTTTAAAAAAAGGGTACATTTTCACTTTATACATTTGTACATGATTTTTTTTTTTTTATTCATTTCATTTCTTTTTTTTTTTTTTTAATCATCATCATTATTTTACTGTTCTCACCCCTCCAGTCAGAATGCTCGAGGCATCTCGGGCGCAGTGTCAATTGAGCACAAATTGCAGTAAATGCACGTTTACAAACTCACACACACACACACACATACATACATACATACATACATACATACAAATACACACACACACACACACACACACACACACACACACACACACACACACACACACACACACACACACACACACACACACACACCAGGAGTGGCAGCAGTGGCTTTAGACACTAAAAGAGAGAACTTACAGGTGTATCTTGGCGCTTGCAGGTGACAAATACTGGTACCGAAGAGTTAATCCACTGTGGTGAACGAGGCCATTTGAAGGTTAAAATGAGACTTTACATTCATGTACGAGTCATTGCTCACACACACACACACACGCGCGCGCGCACGCTCACACACACACTCATCTGCTCGCACTCACACTTTGTGTAAAAATAAAAAAATAGTATTTAAAAATGTGCAAAGAAAAGGTCGCTGAACCGAGCTGCACGAGCGACAGCTGACGAGTCGTGAAAAAGCATCAGTGAATTATCGATAGTGCATAATGGTAGTGCGTATCAAGGTTTAACCAGTGCTGGCGGCGTTTACAACTGAATCTCCATCTGTACCGGACAGTTACTGTCAGCCGCCTCCAACTCAATACAACCGCTAATGTTTTCATGACGGGATTTGCAGATTTTATGTGGTTTTTTTTGTTTTTTTTTTGTTTTCCTGTAGCTTCGTTCAGACGTGTTGAGAGTGCATAAACACGAGCGAGGGAGGAGGAGTTTGTTTTTCCCGGACAGAGGTTAAAAAGCTTCCACGGTCTGTGTGTGTGTGGATCCACCGGCTGATCTGCAGCGGAGGAGCGAGGATGGTTTTTGTTGTTTTTTTTTTTTTTTAGACGTGCTTCACAAGTGCCTTGAGAGAAAATCAAGAGCTGTGATGAATGTTCAGCGACTGTAACTCTGAATCATTCAAGAATTAATAAGCAGAGGAAGAGAAATCAGTTTCTTTCTGCTTTCAAAAGGTGCTTTCAGTAAAAATGTGGCTCTCTAGTACCATCTAGTGGCAGCTGGAGGAAACTACAACATCTGCAAACATGATTCTTCTTCTCTATTCTTGTCTATTTACTGCTGATCATTGCAGGCAACCAAATATAGTAGCTGTAGTACCAAATATAACAAACTGAGGTCCTCTACACTGCGTTGTTTGCTGTACCACAAAGTTTAAGTACCGTAAGAACTGTAAAATCTATCAATTACCATTAAAATTCATACTAGCAAGTGTTCATTTTCCCACCAAGTACCAACTTTCTGTTCTGTTTACACCACGTTGTGTGCACATGTACAGACAGTCTCATAAATTCTGGGCCTCTGAACATTTTAGAGGAATTAAACCAAGTGTAGAGCGAACACGACTCGTTCACAGCAACAAAAAAAACCCCTGAAAAATCCAGCAACATCTGCAACTTTGTGCAAAGAGCCAGTAAATATTACAGACTGCACCTTTAATAAGCAGAAATATTTCATCACCTGCTCTGCTTTAACAGTCCAGCAAACTGCTCTCTAATGTCAGTCAGTCGGTCTGATTTTAATCAAACACAAAGCTGCAACTGACTGACAATTATTTTCATTGATTCATCCATTAATTTGGTCTTTAAAATGTCCAATAATGGTGAAACATGTCGATCAATGTTTCCAAAAGCCCAAGATCACGTCTTCAAATGTCTTGTTTTGTCCACAACCTAAAAGATATTCAGCTTACTTGTGATAAAAGACTAAAGAAACTAGAAAATATTCACATTTGAGGAGCTGGAACCAGAGACTTTTGGACAAAACAGTTGATTAATTTACTGTCGACTCACTAATCATTGCAGCTCTGCACGTGCACGAGTCAAAGGTTGAGATACTGTCGGTTTAAATTATTATTACTGACTGACTGACGGAGCAGCTGCAGCAACTCACGCACGCACCAAGACTCGCTGTCGGATTAAACAACAGTTTAGTGGTTTCAAGTAAAGAAAACTCTCTACTTTCATTAAATAATCTGTCAAAAGCTCATCAATCTGCTGCAAAGCTGTGGTTGCTTTGTTAATAGCAACACTAATTAATATTTAAGGCATTTTAAAAGCCTCAAAAATAATCATTTAAGTACCATTACTTAAACGCAGACGATCAAAAATCACTAATTCAAAAGTTGAAATGCTGCATCGATGAGCGGAGTCGTTAGCGTGCACGTGAGCGTACAGTCACATCTCCTCTGCAGAGACCAGGTCAGCATCAGCCGAGGTGTTGTTGGTTGTAGTACATTAACTTAATCCTGCTGTCCGGTGTGAACAGTGAGTCTAACTGGTGCATAGTTATGAGTCTTTACTATGAACGACTTCTAACGTATTCAGACGAGACGACGGGATGGAAGCTCGGCGAGAGAGAGAGAGAGAGAGAGAGAGAGAGAGAGAGAGAGCCGAGCGGCGGTGACACAGTTCACGTTTAACGGAGTGTTTGCGGTGTCGTTTAAAGTGACGAGAACTGATTGTTGTCCGAGGGAAACGAAGCTCTGCGGGAGTGCGCACGTGTGGAGGAACTTTTAAATGTACCTGTTGGTTAAATGATGAGCAGCTAAGAAACGTGTCTTGTTAAGTTTGAAATAAAAAAAAAGAAAAACAAAAACAACATCGGGACAGCGTCATACAGCCAGACTTCTCTGGCCAATCAACTGTGAGCTTCTCTGTTTCATGCAGCACCGGGGTCGACGCTCTTCAAATGCTCCTCTGCTGCTTCGCTGCTTCAAGTAATCGAACGGTTTTTGTTGTGGCAGAACTTTCAGCAGGGACTGAGTACCGAAACCTGGAGGAGAAGGTGGATGTTTCTCCATTTATACAGTATTTATTTTGTCTCTTGCTTGAAAGTGTTGTAGAAGTTTAGTTTGCTGCAAGAAAACTGGAGAAAATGTGTTTAAACTCATAAAAGTATAAGTTTTGGTACCATTTCTGAGGACATCCAGGCCTGTGCAGGACTACAAAAGTCAATTTAAAGACTTGATTTTGAAGTTAAACATTTTAGTTCACTTCCAGGGTTTTCAGTCATTTGTTAGAAGTGGAACCGACGTCCTGGTGGGAACTTCCTCCCAGCTGAACCACCTCAACTAATCTGCCGTGACGGTTAACGTCGACTTCTACGCTTTCACTTAACACTTAAAGCAGCAGCAGGAGAAACATTTGAAGAGGAAAAAAATCTAAAATCGTCGACACTGTTCATGTGTCTAAAGACTGAAAGCTGAAGTCTTTTGAGTACCGCTTGGCTGCTGCGTCCTAAAACTCATCGGCGCGGCGAGTTTTTTTTTTTTTTCAAAGAGTCTGAAGGATATTTGGTTACCAGCCGGAGCAGGCGGGTCGAGCAGGCAAACAAACTAAACGAGCTGAGCTGGGGATCAGACTGATCCCGGTTAAATAGCAGGAGTCTCTGTTACAGAAAAGGCAAAAAACAGACGTTATGGCTGAACTGAGATCAGCTGAGCTGTGATCAGCTGGGTTTTGGGCAAACAGTGCGAAGGCAGTTAATCCGGGAGGCAAAAAACAACGCTGAACGACAGAGACTCGTTCCTACACTGCGTTTCAAAAAACAGAAAAAGGCACATGGCAAAGAGCGAAGAGATGCGGGGGCGGGGGGGGGCGGGGGAGTGAAAGAGAAGGAAAAGGTGACAGTAAAGCAGAGACGAGACCACGGAGAGGAAGAGGAGGAGGAGGAGGAGGAATGAGGGCAGGCGAGTGGAAACTGTGTGTTCGGGGAGTGTTCTCTGCATCTGGGATTTAGTTTCGTCTATAGCAGCGGGCCCAGGTCATCACCATCTCTCTGGGTTTTGGCAGGAGACTACATTCTGGGGTCGGGTCAGCGAGATGGGGGGTGGGGAAGGCAGGGGGGGGGGGGCGGGGCCACTCCAGAGTCAGGCATCACCTTCCGTAGGTCCACAACACCGACACTATCCCACTCCGAAACAGGAGAGAAACCGTACAAACATAAAAAAAGGAGACGTTTTCAAAGAGTCGTTTGTTTTTTTGTTGTTTGTTTGTTTTTTTTGTCATCGTTTGAGGAGGAAGTGCTCGACGCCTCCTTGTTTGAGAAATTAAGGTGCAACTTGCGGAGAAAAAAATAAAATAAGAATTCATGTCCTCTATGGCAGTCTCATACAAACAGAGACAGGAGGCCGCCGACACGCCCCACCTTCTTCCAGCCGGTTCCTCCTGGTCCAATAAGGTTTCAGCATGGAGGTGGAGGGGGGTGGGGGGGGCGGGGTCAGAGGCAGGGACGCCCCCCGTCAGGTAAGGCCGTATCTGGCAGTTCGGCAGGCGGGCGGGGGGGAATTAAACGTTCAGAGGGGAGGGGGGGGGGGTTAATGTACAAAGATGTGCCTCAGTAGCTCATCTGCAGACGGCCGCTGCTTGGTCTCTACGAAGATGCGTTTGAGGAAATCTCGGCAGTGGTCCGACACGTGGGCGGGCAGCACGGGGTTAGTGGGCTGAGTGGCGATCTTAAAGATGGCCGCCATGGCCTCGAACTCCGCCCACGGGGGTCGCTGGGTCAGCATCTCGACGACGGTGCAGCCGACACTCCTGAAGGCAAAACGATGAGTTTAATAACATCAGCAGGAGAAAAGAAGGAAGATTTACTGCATATGTGTTTGTTTATGTTTGTTTATTTCTCCTGTCCATGTTCCCCAGAGCAGAAATCATCCACAGGGTCCTTTAAGTCAAGCCAGATTTCATTTAACAGGTCAACCGTTTAATTTTTGATGGTTGCCATGGCTACAGGACTGTGTGTGTGTGTGTGTGGACCTACCAGATGTCAGCCTTCCTGCCGTAGCCTTCTCCACTGATCACTTCCGGGCTCATCCAGTAGGGGGTGCCGGTCACCGACTTGATGCCTGTTCCTGACAGACAGATGGTCTGTAGCCGCCGACTGGCCCCGAAGTCTCCCAGCTTCACGTTCCCCACCGAGTCCCGAAGGATGTTTGCCCCTGAACATACGAGAAAACATTTATGTTCCTGCTTCTACCTTTGGATTATATTCAGGGGTTCTTGTCTGAAATGGCAGAAGTTTCACATTAGACACACAAATAGCAGCAAAATAATGAAATTCAATTGTCGCGCTCACCTTTGATGTCCCTGTGGACGATCATGTTGCTGTGCAGGTAGGAAACTCCCTCCAGGATCTGCCGGGTGTAGCGGCGCGTCACGTTCTCCGTCAGCGCTCCGTACGACTTCAGCTGGTCCTTAATGGAACCCTGACGGCCCAACAAAGGAAAATATTAATATCACCTTAAAAAAAACCTTTAAAAAAGTCTTTAATACTCACTATAAACACTATGGACAGCTACACTTGATCTTATTTTTTAGGTGAGTGAGCAACATTGTACTGGTGATCTGTAGACAGTGATTTATTGCTTCTATTAAAGCCTCAGCAGAGTAAACAGCGTGTGAAGACTCACTCCGGGCATGTACTCCATGAAGATGGAGAGCGTTCGCTCCATCGTGTCTCGCAGGCAGCCGTAGTACTGAACGATCCGCTCGTGGCACAAATTCTTCAGGAGCTGGATTTCACATTCCAACGCGCTCACCTCCTAATGACACAAACAATCACAAACATTTATTCTTTTCCTGCCATGCAGTTGTTTTTCCACCTGTAATTTATCATACATGATAATCCAGGGATACAACGTTGATATCACACTTAAAAGTCTTTCGAGTTGCAATGATTTGTCAAGTAAACTATTAGAAAATTAATCGGCAACAATTTTGATGATCAAATAATTGTTAAGTCAAGTAAAGACGCTGGTTTCACCTTCTCAGATGTGAGGATTTGATGTTTTTCTGTGTCATAAATGATGTTGAACTGAATAACTTTGTGTTTTGGTTTGTTGGTCGTACAAAACGAGACAGTGAAGACTTCACTTTGAGCTCTAATAATGAAATTATAACGGCATTATTTACTGTTATCTGACATTTTATAAACAAAATGATTAATTGAGTAAAATACTCTGCAGATTACTTGATAATGACAATAATTGATAGTTGCAGCCGTACAAACTTAAACTAACTGTAAAAAGCTTCAGAGGAGGATTAACCTTGCTGGTCTCCGGACTCTCCGGGTCAAACTGGACCTGTTTAACCGCCAGTTCCCGTCCAGTATCTGCGTCGTAACAGAGGAAAACTCGGCCGAAGGCGCCCTGACCCAGAAGCTTCCCCAGCCGCCAGTTGGTCGGAGCGCGTGGAGCTGATTAACAGATCAGATAGGATGTAATCAATCACTGGAAAAACAGCAGGTCAGATGCTTCGTATCTGCAGATAAAATCAACATCGACTCACAGCGGCTGGGCGGACTGATGTCCATGACGGAGAGGGTCGGAGCGGTAGTTGGGTTGGGGTTGGGCTCGATGTCGCTGCCCCTTCGTGGTCGCCTGGCGGGCCCTTCCTCCAGGTCAGGGGTGAAGACGCTGCTGCCGCTGCTGGTGCTGGGCGACTGTTCGGTGGGACTGAAGCTGACCGGCGAGCGGAAGCCGTGAACCTGCGTTCGCCGAGCCCGAGGGAAGGTCTTCCTCCCTGCCGAGCAGAGGAAGAGGAGACATTGGAGTTTGTGCTTCGCGCTAAACATTTGATCTTCCTTATACGCTCAGAAAAACGACTCACCGTCGCTGTAATCTTGAAGGCCGAAGGGAATGCCGTATCGCCGAGGGTATGTTCCCCCTTTCCCCGACTTCTCAAACACTGGGATGTCGTACTCTGCAGAGGAAGAGGAGACGATGAAGAACAATTCAGCAGAATTACAGCAGGAAGGAAACACAACTGCTCACAGAATTCATCTTTATTTCTACATGTTGTTTCATGTGTGAGAGAAACTTTTTAGTGTTTTATTTTTATCGCCTACGTAGTCCAACACACACACGTTTACCTGGAAAGTCCTGGTGGTTGTCTGGGTAACTCTGTGCTCGAGGCATCCTTGACTTTGGGTAGTCACTATAACATAAAGACAAAAACAAGAAACAACACTGAGTATCAGACTTTAACTTTTATTTTAAATCACATTGATGCTGCTTCTCATAACTTTCCTCATGTTTATCTTATATCCTGTTTGTGTATTTTGAATCTTCTAATAGTGAAGAAAATTGAAACGAGGATGCTACAGAAGTGACTTTTTACTGTCTTTTACTGCATCTGTCAGCTTTCAAACACACATGTATCTTGTATAAATGAGTACATGGTTGTATAATTAAAGTGTTGTAACCTGTCCAGCGGGCTGTCTAACGAGGGGCAACTTCCAGACGCTGAGTTCTCTGGACTGCTCATGGACAACGGGTCCAACATCTGCAGGAAGAGAAGAAACTCAGAAAAGGGAACTCTCGACACTGTCGATCATCACATCCTCTACGGCGCAGGACTCAAGTTATACTTCCTGTATCTGCACAGCTGCAACCCTCCGAATGACATACGATTCATTAACTGCTCATGCATGTTGCATCAGACACTTGAACACGTCCTCCACCAGTCACAGTAGCAGGTAAAACGTTCGTAGGTTACATCACGGACAAGAGGTAGGAAGGATTACTCACTGTAAATAATAACTAATAATAACGTTTAGCTGCTTAAGGTACTTTCAGACAGCGAGAGTTTGCAGATACATCTGCCTCAGTAAACAAGAGGACAGCTGTTGCTCTCAGGAAGACACAAACAGCTATTTGCAGATTTTACCCCCCCCCCCACAAAAACCACAGCGAGGAAATGATAACAGCTCATATTTTTGGAAACAAGCAAATCAATGAAGAGAAATTATCTATCATTATCTGGTCTCAGCCAGCGGTAGCTGCTCACAGTCTGAACAGCTGATGTAACAGCTGATGCAACAACCATGAAGAGTGATTCATATTCATATCTACAATATTACAACATCCCTAAATGACGACTACATGGTGGTGGTGGCGCGGGGGGGAGGAGGGGAGGCAGGGGGGTCGTACCTGGTCCATGCTCTCAGGGATGAACTCTCCCTCGCTGTTGATGCTGGTGAAGGAGCCGTTCCTCGCCACCTGCTGGAGCGCGTCGGGGATGTATCCTGGTGGAGGAGAGCTGCGGTCCGTCGAATGGGAGCCTGAGGTTGGTTTAAGGACAGAGATGTTGTTATTTATCAGCTGAGCATTAGAAGCAGATATTTCACACAATAACAACCTCGATTTCAACATTTTATTCTCTAAATTATGATCTTATAATTAACATTTAGGAAGATCTTTTATGCTTTTTATTTTCGGTGCAGCTCTCTCTCACCTATCAAAGCCAGCATGCTCTTCTTGTCCGCCACCCTGAATCCCGTGTTGTCCAGCTCCTCGTGGGACGGCAGGAGGTCCATGTTGGAGGAAGAGTTCTGGAGAAACAGAAGTAAAACAAAAAATAAATAAAATCAACATTTCTCACAGTCTATAAATTAGTATTAAAACATGGGTTGAGGATCAGTCCGGAGGTCGACTGAACCTCGGAGCAGCTGACCTGAGAGGAGATCTGGAGCACCAGGAGGATCTTCAGGCTCTTCATGTGAACGCTGCGATCCAGCAGCTCTACGGCCTTGTCCAGGTCGTCCTGAGTGGTCAGAGGAATCACCAACTGAGGAGTAAACACCGAGGACAATTAGGGATGAGAAACCAGTGAAAAAACACAAACAGACTGGCCAAAAATTTGCAACTGGGAACGTTTTACTCTTTTAAGGATTGATATTAAATTAAAAACATGCCGTCTCTACAATTTATGCCCAGATTAGTGACATTTTCTTCAATCATTTTAATGCGACACAGTGTCACAGTAAAGTACATCAAATCTTTAAACATCTCATTGACTAAAAACATGTGTCTAATGTTCTCCAGACCTACGAGATCTTTTCTCTTTTATACCTCGTTGTTGGTGTAGTGAAGATCCATCGTCTGACCGAAAGCCACTTTAGCTTTCGACCTCAGGTCGTCCAGCTTGACGGGTCGAGGGAACTGCAAGATCCTACAGATATGAAGAGAGGTCAGAGATCAGGCTACAGGTTCACAGCTACAGGTCTGCACTGACAACATTAAGGTGATGGCGAAGTCTCACCTCTTTTCCCCTTTGAACTCGAACTTGACTCTGACATCGTTCTGTTGGACAGAAGAGTCACGTTAAAGTCAGCAGCAGATATTTATATTATGCAGGAAGTCAATTTATAGCTTAATGCCTCCGCTGCCATTTGATGTATTTAAATAGACATGCGTGGACACAGTATTGTTTATTTACTGTTTGGTTACCTGGTTCTTGGGCGAGGAGGCTTTGGGTTTGCCTAGGTCCGACAGGAACATGGCAGGACGGCTGGAGCGGTGCAGTTCGGCCAGGTCCTGCATGATCGAGTTCAGCGCCTCCTGCTCATCTGAGGGACGACGTTATTTCAGTTTATTTAAGAGATTTTCATATTAGAGAAACGGAACAATCAATAAATCAAGCATGAAACAAAATCCAAGTGATTAAAAGGGTCAAATATATGAATTTTAATGACAATTACAGCTTAATTAACAGGAGACTAACTACATGCTTCCTGTTTCAACATTAAATATTATTTAAATAACAATTGGATGTAAACTGTAGCGATGCTAATAGGAGCAACATGACTACAAACATCATTCTTCTTCACAAAAACAAATGTTTATTAGTAGGACGATACAGGATCGGATGTTTGCAAATTTGAAACTTAAGACGTATAAAGTATTAAAAGATACTTTCATTGGATTTCTAAGAATGCATTAATAACAATATTTAAACCAAAGCATATAACAAAAGGAGGTGATGTTGAGAGGCAAACATGTCAGAAATACTTAAAAAAAACATTCCACCAGTTGTAGTTTTGACAAAAGACGACGTCGGCTCACTGCCAAACAGTAACACTATCTTATAAACACACATACGTACCCATCATCATGGCACGGCGATTGACCCAGGAGGCCAGGAAAGAGGATTCTCCCATCAAAGGGATTCCTTTCTCCTGCAACGAGGAAAAAACAGACGATGTGAATCCTGACATGCAGTCGGATCAGAGCCTGAAGCTGCCGAGTGATCAGCGGACTGAAAGTATTATCACAATAAATAGAAAACATGTTTAATCATAATATCTGTTTAAGTAGCGGAGAAAAAAAAAAATGAAGATGAAAGTCGTTTAATTGGTTCATTATGTTGATTTGCATGATAGTGGGAAGTCAAAATGTAACTGTCATTTCCAGCTTTAGATGTCTAGATGCCAAACTATTAATACTGTAATAATAATCCCTTTAATGTTGTAAATCGATGAGCAGGACTGATTAATGACAATATTGGATCTTTATATGATTTTTGCATCTATCTGATGGTTTGTCAGGTATTTACACTCAACATGAATATAAAAACACAACACTTTTGTTTTTGCTCTCATGTTTTCATGAGCTGAAATGAAAGTTGTAAGACTTCTTCTATGCACACGAAAAAGGTTTATTTCCCTCAAATTTTGTTCACAAATGTATTTAAATCCGTGTTGGTGAGCACTTCTCCTTTTGCCAACAGGTGTGGCAGATCAAGATACTGATCAAACAGCATGATTACTGCACACATTACTGTGTGTTGGGCTGGTCACAATAACAAAGCAGCTCTAAAATGTGTTGTTTTATCTTGAAAAAAGACATTTATTAGACACTGACTATGGATTTCACATGACTAGTGTATTCTGGGGGCACGCTGGCGTACACGCTGATCCAGACCATCCCAGACATGCTCAGTCTGGTGAGTATTCAGGCCGTTGTGTACAGATCCTTGCAACATGGGGCCGTGTGTTATCATGCTGCAACATGACGTGATGGCGGCGGATGAACGGCACAACAACGGGCCTCAGGATGCCGTCACGGTATCTCTCTCTCATTCAAATGACCGTCAATAAAATGCACCTGTGTTTGTTGTCTGTAGCTTATGTCTGCCTGTACCGTAACCACGCACACGCCGTCAGCCATCTGCAGCCAAGGTGCAGAGAAAACCGGGATTCATCCGTTACGAGAACACTTCTCCAAAGAGCCAGACGCCATCGAAGGTGAATTTCCCACTCAAGTCGGTCATGATGACGAACCGCAGTAAGGTCAAGACCCGGTGAGGATGATGAGCTTTGGTTATGCAAACCAACTGTTGCGTCAGCTGGTCTCAGATGATCTTGCAGGTGAAGGAGTCGGATGTGGAGGTGCTGGACTGGTGTGGTTACACGTCGTCTGCGGGTTGTGAGGCCGGTTACGTGTACTGCCAAATTCTCGGAAATTACACAGGAGACAACTTACGGGAGTGAAATAAACATTCAATTCATTGGCAACAGCTCTGGTGGAAATTCCTGCAGTCAGCACGCCAACAACACGCTCCCTCAACGCCTGACACATCTGTGACGTCGTGCTGTGTGATAAAACTGTACATTTTAAAAGCAGCCTTTTATTGTGACCAACCCAACGCACACCTGTGCAGTAATCACGCTGTTTAATCAGAGACTCTTGATATGCCACACCTGTTGGCAGAGGAGAAGTGCTCACAAACACAGATTTAAACAAACCTGTCAACGACGTTTGAGAGAAACGAGCCTTTTGTGTGCATAAGAAAAGTCTCAGATCTTTGATTTCAACTCATGAGAAACGGGAGCGAAAACAAAAGTGTGTTTATGTTTTTGTTCGGTGTAATTAGCCGAGAAAACCAAAAACAGACTTTCCTGTCTGGGATTTATTAACAGTTTCCAGATAATCTCTTTAATCATGATACACTTAGTTGGCAGTTTATTAGGTGCAACTAGTTCAAGCCGCAGCTCTGCAATCTACTTATGAAATGTATGATGTTAAGTTTTTGTTGGATTTGAACACAATACCCCCTTTTTTTTAAAGGATATTGATCTTCAGGATTGTGATTTATAATAATCTTCAGTGTAACTACAGGTTGTTCAGACGTGTCTCTCGCTTGGTTCTGTGTACAGAATAAATCTGTCTAGATTTCACTGTAGCAGTCATAATAATAACAATAATAATAATAAGAAGAAGAAGAAGAAGAAGAAGAAGAGTTTTTACATGACTATGTCCCTTGACCATGTACTTAATGTTTGACAGGAGATCAAGTGTCATTATATATTAGCTTTAGCAATGAGAGAAACACGAGTTGAACCATATTATTGGATTAATTTAATCACTGCGGCATTTAAGAGTATTTATAATAATATACAACGTTAATCCATCTCTCTACATTTGTTAAAATAATAAAGGCTACTTTTAAGTCAGTATTAAATATTTACCAGAGAAGCTGGTTTACCAATTTGTGTATTTGTTTATGTGTATAAATATACTTATTTTCTTCTTTCTCATTACTGGGAGACAAGTGTCATTCTGTTTCTTCAGCTTCTGTTTCTTTTGCTTCTTCTGTATAACTACGTCCATATATCTCCTTGAAGGGTCATCATGGAATAAAGTAAGCCTATAAGTCTGAGTGTGTATATATATATAATTACATATCCTACTGCAAGATGATATATTTGTCTTTAAAAATAGCAAACATTATCTGATTTCAGGTTCTCAAGTGTTCTTCTGTTCCAACTGGATGCTTCCAAAACAAGCAATCTGATCATTATTTTGATATGCAAATAAAAAAGATACATGTATGACAGTGAAAATAATCATTATTTACAGCTGTAGTGACTGACAATTAAAGGATATTTCAAGTCTGTCTTAAAACAGCAGTCAGGTGTCCATATGAACAGTGAAAGAGGTTTTCCTCGCTGTAATCATTAAAAGATCCTTCAAATGTGCTTTAATGTAAGTGATGGAGGACAAAATCCACAATGTGTCCCCACAGTCATTTTGATCTGAAGCTTCTATCAGAATCAGATTTATTCACCAAGCAGCAAGTACAAGTTCAATGTGGTTCAGATGTCAACAGAAAAAACAATAAACATGAACATTAAAAGGTGCGACATGTAAGAATTTTAGTTTAAAACATTCAAAAATGAACTAAAAAGGTCAACAAAATATGAAGAAATAAAAGCCTGTGGACCGATTTCTATGAAAAGGACTCAGGACGGTTTTGCCGGGAGAATCCAAAGGATTTGATGTTTACAGCGCCAAGAGGATAAAACACTAGCTAACGTTAGCTTAGAAATGGAGTCCACTAAGGACCGGCACCCACCACAACACAAAGTCCAACTAAGCCCCTAAAAACAAAAGTTTTATCTAGTGAAGCCCCCCCATCAGCAGGGCATTCGATTCATGGAGGGACCTTCGTTTGGTTTTGAAGATCAAAACCAACCCTGAGCTAGCTTTCTTCCTACTGGACATGTAAGCTAACATCACTGCAAAGCATGTGAAATATATTGTGATGTTGTGGTTTTGGTTGGCTAATGTTAGTGCTGAGCAACAGGATGCTGACTGCAGCTCACTTAACGGCCAGCAGTGTCATTAATGAGAAGGAATTTCTGATTCTTACAAATTGCACCTTTATGTTCATAAACACAACTATAACAATGTAAGAAAGGACAATAATTTACATTTCTGTGTAGCAGGGCTGGACTATGTGTTTGTATATTGACATGATGATGTTTGCATAAATAGAAATATGAATACTAACGTAGATATAAATATACAGAGTGTAAATAAACTGCGTGTGTGTATTAACAGGATATATATGTAAATCTATATATATCTACACAGTGCAGTGAAGTTGGTGTTTACAGACTTTTACTGTCCTTATTAAAGATCTATAACACCTATATTCAGCTTCAGCAGTCTGAGTTAGTCATATCAAGTGGATATCTGACACATTTACAGTCTTTTTAGCATCAAATTCCCTCTTTGTGTTTCCTCAGACAGTGTTTCCCTGTTGAGCTGCAGGTGGAAGTATAGTAACAAAAAGAGGGACTTTGGCACTAAAAAGACTGTAACGTTGAAAGATATCTACTCGATTTGACTCATTTGGACGCTGAAGCTTCATATTAGCTTCAGATAAACTTTTAAATACATTTTTGCACAGAAGGACGACTGTGGATTTTGTCCCCCATCACTTCCATTGTAAGGTCATTATGAAGGGATCTTCTAATGGTCAGTATGAACAGGAGGAATGATTACAGCAAGAAAAACATGTTTCACGGGTCATTTGGGCTCCTGACTGTTGTTTTAAGATACAGTTGAGAGACTATGAACCCGTCCTTTAAGGCTTTTTTACTCAGCATTAGTGGTAAGTTGTATCTCATTTTTCCTCTTCAAAGTTTATTGCTATTATGAGAATTGTACTTTGACAGGAGAGATAATGGTAGTTAGTACCAATAAAAAGGCTTTTTAAACCTTTAAAATTGAATTGTTGACTTTCCTTAGTGCCCATTTAAAAATTAGTAGTGATTTTGTGCCATCAGCTATCTGAAAAACTAATTTTCTTTTATTTTTTCCTCCTATAAAACTGGAAGATTCAAACGGTAACTCAGAAACTACATTTTATAACATTCAAGTTTATCAATATGATGGAATAATCTAATCTTATGAACCTCAAAGGTTGAAAAAGCTCTTTCAATGTTCATTTGGGCTCCTGATTGTTGTTTAAAGATAACACTGTGAATATATCTTTTAGCAGCAATGTAATATTTCCCCCAGATTCTCTTCTACACAACCATCACTCATCATAATATTACTATTAAATGTTGATTATCGGTGTTAGGTCGTGATGTTACCATACAACACTGGACACAAAGGCTCTCTGTGAGTCTAGAAATAAAAAATATGGACACTGTACAGTGAAGATGGCCTCTGCTGATTGAATATTGCTGATGAGAGTCTCTGATCATCAGTTATTGATCCCTGTCTGCAAGTGACGTATAAATTAACAATTCCATCACGTTGATGAGAGCGAGCTGCAACATTAACAGCAGCTTAGCACCACGTAATAAGAAATAACGTCCTCTACAAAGCACAAAGTTGACACTATTATGGCCTCCTTTGGTAGATAATTAGCTTTAAATGAACACGCTAGCGTTAGCAGTCTAGCCCCGCAAGCTACAATTAACTAACAACTGTTGCTAGGCAATTTGGCATCACAAGCTACACCATAATGTGCTTGATGAATGATTTGGCATCTTGTAATATCACCAAAACACACATGTATCTACACAAATCTAGCTGTTGAGGCAAGCTAACTGGCTAACATGTACAGCTAACTAGCTGTCAGGCCAGGGAAGTTGTCAAGCTAAGCTAAAGCTAACTGGCCGCATAGCCGTTCAAAGCCATAAAACACAAGCGATAAACACACAAATCACAGGGTTGGATGCAGCCGTTGCGTCGTTATTCTCTTACCTGGAGGGTTGATTCGAGTTTAGTTCACTTCCTCATCCACAGGGCCGGTGACAGGAGCCCCGGGCCCCGCGGAGAGCCGCCGGAGGAAGCAGAAGTTTGGCGGTCCGCTCCCAACTTCACTCGAGTCCTGCTGGGCCACGACGGCGAGGCCCGACGGCTGTCAGGTTATAGCCCGCTGGGTCTCTCCAGGCAGGAAAAATGACAATAATAAGATATATCCAGCGGAGTAGCTCCTTGTCTGTGCGGTATTAAACAGCAAACTTATTCGACAGCTTTCATTTTGTGGTACTTTACACTCCGGTTGGACCACGGCAGCTTTGCTCGCTGTCGCCTTTGAGCTGCGTCAAGCTAACGGATAATTCATATTCATGACAGGAAGTGCGCTAAATTTGATGACAAAATAAAAGCGCAAAAACGGTAAAATAATGGTTTCGTACATTAGCGGTTTTATTTTAAGATATTTTGTCCGGAAATGGGATTTCTACTTGTGACATACTTGACAGGTCTTAACCCCCCCCCGACCTCGTTGGAAGAGTCCAACAAAAACACAACCTGTGATGTCAGATGTTAGTTTCCTGGATCGCGATTGTCAAATCAAACAAATATATACTTGGTTGGTTTTATATAAATATATATATAAATATTTTTAGAAATAGAAAGTATATGACCAGTTCGAGCATTGAGAGTAAAAATCTTTGCCCATAAAACTTCATTTCTGCAATGAGAAATTATGCAAAATTGTGGTTTTTGATCCTGTTTATATATAGCTGAAGTTTGGCTAAAAAGCTAAATGTATGCAGCCACAGCACTAAAATCCAAAAGGACTGCAACCTACTGTCACTCACAAATTGACTGACAGGTCATTAAATACACAGACTACATCTAAATTTAACATTGCAGTAATTAAACATTTTGTCAGTAATGTTTCTAAATAAAGGAGTAAAATGGGAACTTATTTTTTAATGATTATCTGCTTATAATGCAAAAAGATATATATTTTATCTATAGCTATAAGGTTATATCTGTAATTTATGTTCAAACAATTATAAAGCCCACAATAAACAAGAAAATGTTGCAAAAAGTGATTTACAGCGATTTAATTATGAAGCAATAAAAATATACAATAAAAAAGTTAAATATGGCCAATAAGAGATTAAAATGGCAAGTCAAAATAAATCATTTCCCAACAGTATATCCTACTTACCGTGAATGTTTATTATTATTAAGTTATTTGATTATTTTGATTATTAAGTCATTTGTAAATAAAAAAATATACAATTTCCCTCTATTAAAAATACACTATTCTCTAAATTGTGCTGACATTGTGTAAAATAACATAGAAAATCTGATTTTGTGACAAAATTGCAGCTGTAAAAAAGATCAGTGGGTGAGTGTTATTTGTTTTTACAAAAAGTACAAGTGACATATTAGGGAAGCATAAAATTAAAACCTTAGAAGTGTGGTTCCATGTATGGGCCTTGATGTTATGCAGGATTTTGTGTTTCTCTATCTCTCTCTTTATATGAGAGTTAAATTGTCTTAACTGATTCCAAATATTCCAAATGTTCTTTCACTGTCTATGCAATTAATTTCGAATATGCTCATTATAGTTTATTATTTGAATCCTTTATCTTTTTATACCCAAGATGGCTTTTCAAGAAGTGAGAGAGCCCATTCAGTGCAGCTTTACAAACAGGCAAATTCTCAATAAATGACAGGAATTCATTGTAAGTGTATAATATGTCCATTATCATTAAATGAATCAGAATGCCATGAGGGGGCTTATCTGTAAAAAATATGCATTTATTTTACACTTTTATATATGAATTAGTCTATTTAGTTATTGTATATAATTTATCCTTTAATTATATTTGTTTCTTTTACCTACCTCACTGTTTTTTGTATTTTTGGCTGCTGGATTAATATAGTATCCTGTCTGCATACATGCCTGTTTTGAAGCCTCGAGTTTGCAGTTTGACCGTCGCCATCTTGGATTTTTGGAACCAGAAGTGACCATATTTGGACAAGAGGTTGGCGCTGACCCTAACGTTAGCTGCTAGCTGTTAGCTTGGTTGGCACGGTACATTTACAGTCTACAGTTAGCTGTGATAATGCTAATGCTAATTCCCGCTAGCAAGAAACAAGCTTAAAACATTAAAACAAAAAGCACTTACCCGATAAACTAAACACCCGACTCCTCAGAGGGTCTTTTAGTACAACCAAACGCTGAACAAGACTTTTTTAGGCGACTTGTCAATCACAACGCAGCCAAACCCTAAAGCATACAATGTTTTATTGTCTATTTTAATCTAAATGGGACCATAATTTACTTAATGAACATCATGCTGTACTGACTAGCGATTAAGACCATAAACTCATTAGGAAACAGTTTACTGAGGTAATAAATCAAGTGAGAAGGTGGCCCATTTTCTCAGAGACTTCTATACAATCGGGCTTCTCTTTGGAGTCAGTGGCGCCTCCCGCTGGCCACCAAAGAGGATGCCGGTTTAATTAAATGGCTTCACTTTACATTTTTTTTCCTAGGATGGCGAAGTCATGACCCGACCTACTCTGCCTCTGATTGGCTAATACTCGTTGCCTACGTGGGTTGGGTTGGTTAGGTTTAGGCATGAGGAGTGAGATTGGTTAGGCTTAGGGTAAGAATATCAAGGTAAGCCAATCAGAGGCAGAGTAGGGTTCGGTATGACTTCTCCATCCTAGGAAAATAAAATATCGCGACCGGAAGCTTGTTTAGGAGGAGTTTTATTTTGAAAGACAGGAGTGACGCATGCTTGTTTCCGGGTGACTTCTCACAACATCAGACTGAGCTGCGTCTGAGGGCTAACGCTACATCCATTGTCATTGTATTTTTCACATTACACACAGGGGGAAAACATGTCAGACACGGTAAGATATCATCTTTAAAGAGTCATAGTTGTTTATAATCTGTGTGAAATGATAAAAGAGACATACCGGTGTTTTTGTGGCTCCTACCTCGTATCAGGTTATCTAACATGCTAACTGTTAGCTCATGTAGCTTCAGGCCCACAACTCACTGCTTATTTAGCTGTTTAGCTTAGCAGCTAGCTTTGGTTTCAGTTCATTTTCTTTTAAAGTTTTGTTATAAAATAATAAGCGTTACAGCACGTTACGTTCAGCCACGTTTGTATTAACGTCAGAATTCATCATTAAAAGTAAAAATCAAGCTCTTCAGGCCTGTTTGGAAATGTGTGTGACGTTTAAAAGGTTTTATTGCTGCTGAAATATTTGTTTTTGTTTCACTTCAATTCAAAAATACTTTATTTGCCCCACAAGGGGCAATTTGAGGCGAGAACGTTTGCAAACAAGCATACATATATAATTCATTCATACACATTTTAAAAGATTTAAATAAAAAATACAAATATTATAATGTCAGAAAGAGTTTAAACACATCAAGGATTAATGGCAGTGGCAGGTCTACAGCTGGACAACAATAATTAACACCACAAAGGCACAAAAGGGTCAAAGTGCGAGAACATGAATTTATCAGTCTGTACAGAAAGTAAACTGACTATTTCTTGTACTGTATGCTGTTCACAAGTCTAATGTCTCGGTCTGTTTGCTTGTTCTGTTTTGTTTAGGAGACAAAACCATCCAGCCAAGACGGGGGGGATAAGAAGGACGGAGAGTACATCAAATTAAAAGTGATCGGTCAGGTATGAATGAACGCCGGGATGACGGATGTGTCTCTACTTCCTGTTTTAAAGTCCTCTCCCCTGTTATTATCTGTCCCTCACCTGCAGAGTGTGTTTGAATTGTTGTTTGGTTGTCTAAGGATGTAAAAATATCATGTTTTCATCATGAGCTTATTTCCCAAACGCTGCGTGTTGTATTGGAAAAAATAATTGAAGTTTTCCTTTTGACTGCTGTGAGAATTAAATCTATACAGTTTCACACTCACACAATCCTCCAAGGAATATGAGCTTCCAGCATCTTTTATGTTATATTATTTAAAGGGGCACACCAGTGATTTAGTAATGCGCTGCTGTAAAATTGAGGGACTTGTGAGAGACAGAATAATAACAAAACATACAAAATTAATGCAGCAGAGGCTGAGAAACCCTGACTTTATAGTTAGTTGTACGGATTGAGCTCCAGAAACTTTCTATAATGCAATTTGTTCGAGTTCGTAACACTCAGCTCAGCTCAACTTTATTGGTATGGCACACAGAGGACACAAAAACACAATACAGCAGACAAAATAAACACAATAGAGGCAAAGAAAAACGTTAGAATAACAACAGTGAAGGAATAATAGTACAAAGCTTATAGAGACAACACAGATGTACAAAGACGTCAGCAGAAATACCTGAGCTGCTTAAGTTTGGCATAGTTGTCTCTTGAAAATCTCAAAAGAAGGGGACGACTGGACGGAGAGAATTCCACAGTTTAAAGCTTCCTTCCTCGTACAAAACACGACTTTTAACAGAAAACCTGTGTTACCCCTCTTAGACTAACAGCTGATGTCATTTGAATAATTTTCTCAGACTTGACAACTGTTTTCACAGAACGAGAGACTTTCTGTAATCAAATTCACCTGCACTAAATTGTACAATTCACCAAATGTGATCTGGTTTTAATCATAGTTTCCTTCTTGCAGCTTTTTCCTAAACTCCTCACTGTCATATAATTTAATGCATGTGTATTTATTCCTGCTGCTTCTAATCCTCTCTCTCTCTCTCTCTCTCTCTCTCTCTCTCTCTGTCTCTCTCTCTGTCTCTCTCTCTCTCTGTTCCACAGGATAGCAGCGAAATCCACTTTAAGGTGAAAATGACGACACATCTAAAGAAGCTGAAGGAGTCTTACAGCCAGAGACAGGTAAGAGGGAAGCAGGGAAATTAGCATCATCATCATCCACTTCCTGTAACTGAATGACAGCATCCAAAGACGTGAACAAAGCTTCTAGTAAATGTCTCATGATTAAATGTCAGACTTTGAGTAGAAGCTGCGACTTCACGTCTGTGTTTGTGTTTTTTGTTTTTTTTTCCAGGGCGTCCCAGCAAGCACGCTAAGGTTTCTGTTTGAAGGACAGAGAATCGCAGACAACCAAACTCCAAAAGAGGTAAATTCATCATTCGTTTGTTGAAATATATTTTGATCCTGAGTGTCCAAATTTATTCAAGAGTCAAGAACTTTATTGACATTATGCAAGAGCAACAAAACTGCAGTTGCATCATTTATATTTAAGACTTCACACATATTCATAAAGAATAAATAAGATGTTTAATTTATATGATTTAACTTGTGGCTGTAGGTAAACATGTTGAGCATCTGAACTACATAATAAACGTGTCTCGTCTCTGCTGTTTGTTGTTGTTGTTTGTCAGCTGGGGATGGAGGACGAAGACGTCATTGAGGTGTATCAAGAACAGACTGGCGGACTTTGGAATGATTAAACTTCCTGCATTTCTTACTCTTTTTTTTTTTTTTTTTCTTTTTTTTTGTATTTTATTTTGTATGTATGTATTTTTTGTTCAGTTTCAAACCATCTGGATCAAAACCGACTATCAGGGCTTCCATGTGTGAGGGCAGAAAGGTGAACAGACCGAGGTAAGGACGAGGAAAAAAAACGGGACAAGACGAGCTGTCGTCGCCGGTTCTCCGGAGCGCAGGGGCGCTCGTGTCGTTGACCTGTGCAGTAGCATTCAATGTGAGTGTTGCACCCAAATTCACAACATGGTTTTTGCGTTGGCTTGTTTTTTTTATCCCTTTGTCTTTCCGGGTGGTGTCAGCAGGAGCGAATAATGCTATCAAGCCGCATTAAAGGAATAGCTCACCCAAACGTTGACATTATCTTCTCA
Source organism: Thunnus thynnus (assembly GCF_963924715.1). Classification (NCBI taxonomy): domain Eukaryota; kingdom Metazoa; phylum Chordata; class Actinopteri; order Scombriformes; family Scombridae; genus Thunnus; species Thunnus thynnus. The sequence continues at coordinate 18,216,278 of NC_089540.1, read as the reverse complement.
AGGAGTGCAGTCGTACAGCTTTGTTTGAGCTTCCTGTAAAGTAGATAAAGTGGTTGAGAAGAAGTTTGAAAGAAGTCGGCGTTCAGGCTGAAACAAGGGGCTGCATTGGTGGGTGTGTTGCTTCATGTACTGGTAACCAAGGAGGGACCAGTTTGAGTTAAAAGAAAGCGATACAGTTAAAAAAAAATCAGATCTTCACGTTACAAATGAAGCTACATGTGCTTGCATGTATTTGATTGGCCGTCGCAGAGCTTCGCTGGGTGATGTCAGCTGACTTTTCTGGGGGACCCTGCTTTTTTTTTTTTTTTTGTTAAGCTGGGAGTTTCTGTGTTTGCTGCGTCGAGGCTGAAGTCGTTGTGAGCTTCGACTTAGAATCATAAAACCAATTTTAAACAGCTGAATCAGAATTTAAAGATGAGATGTCTTAAACATTAAATGTCTCTTCATCGGTTGGTTTCAAATCGGGGGCGCTCACTAAGAAAACGCTGCTCGTTTTTTAGGATTTTTGACCTCTCGGTGCTCGGAAATGCTGAAACTATGTGATCATGAAGCCGCTTGAGAACATCTGGACTCAAAAACACACACACACAAAGAGGCTGAAACAAAGCTGCATCAGCTGAGCAGATAATGACAGAAATGTAATTATTAATGCACTGTTCCTTTAAGTCTGGCATCGTATTGCATTTCCCTTTTTTGTACAGGAAATTAAAAGTTTGCTTTCATACAACGTCGTTTTATTGAGGAAATGTGACTCGAGGAGTTCGACACACCAAGTTAAGACGTCAAAAGATGCAGCAGCTTAAACACGAGGCAGTTTCATTCCACGTCTTCTGTATTTACATTCAGGGCATTTCTTATCCGGAGACGGACAGGCTGGACTCTGTGTCCTCAGCACATAACGGGGGGGAAGAAAAGGAGTTTGTCAACATTTGTTTCTGTAGATTTGAATAATTTGCATTTACAGCCTCCGTGTGCCATGTTTTAAAGAACTGCATCATCATCAAATTGTAAAAAAAAAAAAATCCTGATAATATCTGATCTGATTCGGTAATATTTGAGATTTGAAACATCTTTTTTAAAAAATAATAATTGTGCTTTACTTGTATATGTTGTATTCAGTATTAGAGTGTGTTTGAATGATATGCCATATGTATCTCCAGTGTCGTCTTATATTTATATTTGAGGGTTTCATTCTGTAATGATGCATACTATATATACCTGGTATGGAAATATTTTTTTGCTTGCTGACAGCTACACGGTATTTTAAACTCAGATAATTCTGCTTTCCAGCAGTTTGTTCAAGGAAAAAATCCTGGAAATAGTCAAAAATAGTCATCAGTGACATGTGATACTGTGGCGTCAGCATTTGTTTTTAAAGCTTTTTTGTTTTTTTTGTTGTTTTTTTTTTTGTTTTTTTTTGGGAATGAAACTCTTAATCTGTGTACTGTATGAAGTTCCTCAAGAAGGTTAAGATCATCAGCAGCCCCCTCCAAACCGCTTCATCGTTGAAATTAGTGTGTAAGTGAATGAAAAACAAAGATATTTTGCATGATGGAGATGCTCAACTCCTAAAGGATGAAATAACCCCCCCCCCCCCAAAAAAAAAAAAACATGTTGATGTCTGTTGACAGTCTGGTGGTTATTTCACTCCTTAAATCACACCTCTGGGTCGGATCAGCTGCCTCTACTGACAAACACTTCTAGAAAATAAGACTTTTACAAAAGCGGCTTTTAAAGGCAACAGATTTTCTAAATGAAGTGAAGCAGCGACTCGGTTGACAGATCATCTAATAAATGGTCATAATTTCCCCAGAGGTGTGTGCAATAAAATATATATATATACATATATATATACGAGAACTGTCCCGCAAACTAAAAATATTGCCTCAATTGGATTTTCTGAACCTGACCGACTGTTATCATCTTTCTTTATTGCTTCAGTAAACGGCTCAGGTGAACTCGACTCTACACAAAAAAAACCACCTCCCGAGGCAGGAAGGGCTGTGATTTGAGCCATAAACACTGATCTCAGTGAGGTGAAGGGACTGTTCACCACTAGAGGAACATTGATACAGATGGTTTGAAATCCTGGAGATGAGCTTTTTGCTTTTTTTGAATAAAATATTTAAGAAAAAAACACCCCAAAGTTCTTTGTATATTTTATTGAATACTTCTGTTCCACCACTAACATATGGATTCAGATAGCAACTCAAAATTTGTAGAAACTTTATCAGTCAAAACATTTTGAGGTAATTTATTACATTATTACACATTACTGGATGTTGTAAACATTCACAATTATTTTAAATGTCTCTGAATGTGTAAAAATGATGCTTAAAGATCCCATTTTCTCCAGTAATCCACTTCCTTTATACAGCATGTTATAAAAATCTGTAAAAACAATAGTTAAATCCTGTTGTTCTCATCAGCTACATCAGTTCTACATCATGCAAAAACCACCAGAGAACATGAGCACGTTTCCACCCAATTAAAGCCGCTCCTCAGGTGCTTCCTAAGCAGGAATAAAACTGGTAAACAACCTGCAATTAACACAACAGTTTCATTATTACTCCCACACATGAGACCAGATAATATTTACAGTGCAACAAAGGACAAAAGGGGTAATTCACAAGCGACGCCTTACAGGTGAGCAGTCATGAAAAGGTCGAAGCTCAAAGTCCTTTAGATAAAGAGAGTAAACGACAAAACTCTTCTTCACCTTCTAATAATAAAGGTGTTTAACAACGAAGACCAAAATGAAGCATCTGTACACTAAATAACAGACATTATCTATGTAGTTCTGTAATTAAAGGCGTTTTTAACCCTTACATACTGTTCAGATCAAATTTGACCCATTTTGACGTTTGAAAGCAATAAAAACAACCTATATTATATTCTCAGAGTCTGAAATTTTATGACTTCAGTGAGCCAGAATATACAAAAATGGAAATATTTGAAAATTAATTACTTTTTCCACACATAGAGTGTGTTCTGGGTCAGTGTTGATTGATGGTTTTAATGAAACCTACCATTCGAATAGCGTTGCATCCTTTACTTTCATTAAATTAATAGAGATAATTATGGTTGTTATGATTTAAATAACATGAGATCATAATATAGTGTGACTGTGTGTTTTCTCTCTAAACAAATAGTGTCAAACCGAAAGAAAACATTGTCTCACTGGATTAATCACCCATTTATTAATGACTGATAAGATATCTGTGGATGCTGTCAACTGGAAACTGGGTCAGAATAAAAACCAGTATGTAAAGGTTAAAGGCTCAAATTCAGTAAAACAAAGAACATCCAATGTTTCAGTGCAAATAAGAAACAAAAATTCAAAGCCCATCTTGTAGGCTCAATAATGCTGCTTTTACCTTTAACTTACACATAATACAATATAGTAATTAATACAAAATATCATGAAATCTGGTGAGAAAACTGCTGCTGACACAAAATAATCATGAATGTATTTACTGCAGTTAACATACAAGTACATATTTTTAATTAGCATACAGCTGTGCTACAGTATATATTTGCACAAATGTAAAAACGTGTGCACACGTAAAATGTTAAGCAGTTAACACACAAACACTGCAGCTGTAAATTAAAGATTTGAGAACCGTATTTATACGCAGAGAAAAGATTAAATCACGTTATTGTGAGAATGTTGCTGTTTTACTGACCTATAGATCCGTATTATTAACTCTTTAACAGACACAGTCATTAACTTAATTACGGCTGAGGTTTATCTGCATCATCCCTAAAGATAAAAAACAAATAGTGAACAAAATAGTAAACTTTAAAGTTATTCTGAGGCACTAAGATGATGACGTCAAGTTTACTTGTTGTCGCGTGATGAAGATGAATCATTTTATTTATTCTCCCTCGAAGTATAAAGTTAGATGAGTCACTGTAATGTTAATAATTAAATACAAATCTATCAGCTGCTTGTCCATGTTGCAAACAGATCAAACCGGAAGTTGGTTTATAAAGTATCATATTATATTAAATTTTGTGTCAACAGCAATTATTTGGAGTTTTTATACGTCACATTTCAAACTGCACAACTACACACATGTATTCATGGACATTTCTTTCTTTCCTCTCGTGCTTCTCTGTCAAACTGAATTTCCTGTACAGAGGATCAATAAATGTACATCTTATCTTACATAGTCCTCCACTTTCACATTCACTGAGTCATCAACCACCAAACAAACTGATCATAAGTGTTCATGAGACTCAAACACCAGGTTATCTTTGCCCCTGGAGCTCGTTAAAGCTCCCCGAGCTACTGTCAAAGATGGCTGAATACTGGGCTGTGTCCTCACCGGTAACCTGTATCTACAGTAAATAACCCCAGAGACCACCATCAGGACCGAACCCACCAACCCGACCCAGATGCCGCTCCCCACGCGCTGAGAGTCAGGGGCTTTGGGCATTTTGAACTCAGGGGGGAACTTGATGGTCTGATTGGTCGCCACTGAGCTCAGGTTCCACAGGAGAGGTATGAACGACATCCCGGCGGCCGTCAGACACAACGCCCCAGCGGTGAAGAACAATAAGCGGATGGGGGAGGTCTTCTCCATCCCAAAGTAGACGTTCCTCAGGGCGTAAACACCTCCAGCGTTCCCGCAAAGCCCCGCAAGCAGAGACAGGAACATAAGAACCTGACCTGTTATGATCTCCGGCGGCGTGAACGCCTCAGTCAAACTGATGTACTTGCAGTGCATGATCCTGAAGCCAGGGGTCACCAGGACGTGGCTGTTGAAGCAGACCCTCCAGAGGCCCACCCAGGCCACCCCTGAGCTGATGACCTCCCTGTCGGACACCTGCCAAATCCTCCACTGGATGAGTCCGAGGGCCACAGCGGTGAGAGTCCAGCCCACACAGCCCAGCCAGAGGGCGCCGAGCTGGGCTTGAACGGTGTGAGCCAGGTAGGTCATAACGATGAAGACCTGATCCCAACCAGACTGGGCTTCATCAGAACATCAAAGCCGGGCTGAGGGTGTCATCTCACATCCACCATCTCACTCACTCACACTTGTTTTTCTTTCTGCTCGCGTCACCTCGCGGGTTGTTTCCTCTTTCTCGTCACCTGGGTTACCTGCAGCTTCCTCTGAGAGACCAGAAACACACACACACACACACACAGATGAACATAAACAAAACTCCTCCTCACTGTATCACTGCATCAGCACTCACTAAACAAATCATTCTCTATTGTAAAACTATTGTTAAATGACAAAATATTCAAAATAGAGCATTTATGAGCTGCTTCCTGTCCGGCCACAGAGGTGAAAATACATTTAAATAAGATGTGAAGCTTATATTCAGCTTCAGCAGTCTGAGTTAGTCATATCAAGTGGATATCTGACACATTTACAGTCTTTTTAGCATCAAATTCCCTCTTTGTGTTTCCCTGTTGAGCTGCGGTGGAAGTGTGATAACAAAAAGAGGAACTTTGGCACTAAAAAGACTGTAACGTTGAAAGATATCTACTTGATTTAGCTTCAGATAAACTTTTAAATACATTTTTGCATTTTCTAATGGTCAGTATGAACAGGAGGAATGATTACAGCAAGAAAAACAGGTTTCAATGTTGTTTTAAGACAGACTTGAGAAACTGTGAACTTGTCCTTTAAGCCTTTTTTTTCTCAGAGTTATTATCTTATTTTTCATCCAACAGTTTTTCCTCTTCAAAGTTTTGTTTATTGCTATTAGGAGAATTATTGTCATGAGAGATAATGTTAGTTAGAACCCATAAAAAGGCGTTTTAAACTTTGAAAAATTAATTATTGACTCATGTCACATGTGGACTCAAATGCAGAGACTGAGGCAGAATGACTTATTTAAGATCTTTACGTAGACTTCAGCAGTCAGGTGACAAACTGGCATGAAACAAGGAGCTTAAACAATCTGCAGCACCAGAAACATAGACAACAATCTGACAAACAACTAGGAGAACAGACAGGTGTATATTACACAGCGGGACCAATCACAGAACACGGCACAGCTGGGACCAGAATAAGGAAGGAACATGATGATTAGGTAATAAAGTAATTAGGAGGAACACATGGAAAGGCTGACGAGGCTTACTTAGGACAGGTGAGCAGGGCTACGGGAACACATGAGGTTACTAACCGGCAAGAATAAAACCAAAGCAAGGTGGATAAAACTGCAGAGGAAACAACAAGCTGAAGCACTAAACAAAGAAACAGTCATCACAAACAACTTGTAACCCACAGCACGTTAAAAACACACACAATCCTCACTGAGACAAATTGTGTGCAGTGCGAGTTCAGACCGGAGTGAAAACAATCAATAATCAATAATGCAACAACAGTCTTCTAAAATAACAAATCAGCTTTCTCCCACTCGGTCCAGTCCAGAACAAAGAGATAGTAAAAGTCTGAGACGACTGGAAGCGTTACAACTTAGGCGCCATTTTAAAATTAGCAGTGGTTTAGTGCGTTCAGCTTTCTGAAAAACGATTAATCTTTTTGTTTTTCCTTCTACAAAACTAGAAGATTCAAATGGAAACTAAGAAAACTACAAAAATAACATTCAAGCTCATCAACATGATGGAAAAAATGAGTCTTATGAACCTCAAAGGTTTAGTTTTTTAGTCACACATCAGGATGTCTATGCTCATTTAATCACCGTCTATTGTTTGATTATCATAAAAGCAAATTGCAAACCTGTTCAGCAACTAAACAAGAGGACTATAAAGTATCATCCATCATCTCTTTCTGCTGCCTTGAATCAGTTCAAATAGTTTATTTTGTACATGTTCATCTCCAGAAGTAGAAAAAAACTTAACTTTATGATATTTCCAGTGCAAAAAACAATATATCTTATCCAAATTGTCATGTGAATTATTACAATATCTTAACAATAAGGTATCTTAATTATTGTCCAGTGACTGAAAGCAATGTTAGCAAAAGAGGAAGCTTGATTAAAATCTAAAAATAAGAAAAAAAGATGTAAAGAATAAAAGGAAATGATGCTTGTATATACATTTTCTCAATCTATGACAACAATTCTGTAGCAATGAGAGAAACCTGATCAAATGCATCGGAGAATTCATATCTCCACTTATCCTTTTTATATCAGTACATTACAGTATCTTTCTGCTAAAGCAATTAATATAATATAAAAAAGATTAAATCAGGTGTAAAAGATTTCTCTTCGTTGTGTCACGTACCTGTTTCGTTCTGCCTTATCTGAAGGATGTTAAAGTGAGTCGTTGAGCAGGAAGGTCTTTTTATTCACAGACACAGCTCAACACTTCCTCATCCTGCAACTGATAGCCTTGATAGTTTATTGTCACGTCTGAGAAACTGTAAATGATTGACAGCATAAAGGCTCTAATGGAGAGAAAAGGCGTTGTTGTTATTGTAATTCACCAGCATGTGTTAATCGTCATTGTGTAAGTGCTGTAGGAAGTAAATATGACTTTCCTCATTTGTTTGCTGAAAAAATGAGGAACTGACTAAAAGATAATAAAATGTGTTTTGAATCATGTTGAAATGTATCAGTGCAGCAGTTTTTCAGAGTAAAATGTGTTAAAAGTTGAAGTTGGTTTGTGGACGTTTGTTTTGATTATATTTTATATGATATCAGTATCATTGTCATCTTTATTATTGCCAGTATCATCACTGATTTATCAATTTTGTGGGTAAAAAACCTGTAAGAGTTTTATAATATAATAAAAATTAAATGTGGATACACTGAAAAATGTGTACAACTACAAACTACAAACAGGAAAAAACATGAAAATGTGACTTTTTTTGTGTGTGTGTGTTTGTGTTTGTGTGTGGCTGGTACATCAAAAATCATAAAAAAACAAAACAGAATGTGTATTTTTGGATAGATATATGATTTATCTATAAACTGGTGTTAGTATTTAGATGTACACCTACACTTTAATCGGGTTTTTCCTTTAAGGATAATCTGATTTAACCCAAATAACTCGCAGTCAAGTGTAAGAAACATCAATATCACTGAATAATGAGGACTAAGAGAACTTTTTTTACAAAACATACTTACTTAATTTAAACGTATTCAGCTTAAATCACTTTTCTTCTGGTACGTTTACATTTCACAGATAAAATTTCAACATTTTTCCACAGTATGATACTGTGTCCAGGCCTGAAAACTAAAGTTTGACGTCTCACTAAGGCTCAATAAGTGAAGAAGGACTCTGTATAAAAGTGTATGTTGAGATATTCTTCAGTGATGATGAGGAGGGAGGAAGTTGTAGAGTATTTTATTCAGATCCTGTGTGTGTTTTACTGGAAAATTAGCATCAATTTTCTACTTTCTTAAAGGTAAAAAAAACACAATGTACTCAAAATTTAAGTACAGTTCACATCCAGAATGATGTTTAACTGCCAGCATGAAGCTATAAAAGTCTGAGCTTATGTTTACTTTACTTCTTGTAATTCTGAGTTGAGCAATAGATGAAAAAAACGTCATCAGAGATTTGAAAAACAACAGGAAACTGAAGACTCGCTGTGTTGTACATGACTATGTGTACAAGCTAAATCCTGACAAAAGCACTAAACGCTTAGTCATGTTTCAGGAGTATTTTTTAAGCAAGAATGTCTAACGATAAGGAATAAAAATAATGACTCATTTATTTTATGCTCACCTGGGATCAGATCTAACAGCTATCTCTCTCCCCTGCCTGCCTCTTCCCGCTCTAACTGCGCCCAACCCAAGTAAACAGTAGAGAGCACTTTTAACTGTTTCAAAGGTCGTTTTTAAGTCTGATACTGACGAACTGAAGCTGTTGATGTTGTTTTGTGCTTCAAATATGATTTTCTTAGCAATAATTACCAGAAATTAATTCTAGTGTGAAATAGCAGACCAAAACTGTTCACTGAAGTCCAATACTTGAAGATATATTCAGTCTTTAAGACCCATCAGTATTTCTGATCATCTAAATTGAAGACATATTCAAGATATTGATAAAAAAAAAATGCATTTTACTTTTTTCGTCCTGTCATAAATGAAAAAGTCTTGTTTTAGTCTTGATGACAAAACTTTCAGATGAAAATACAATATTTTACACCCAAAAACATTACAAGGTGAGATGTTCAGTAAAAGTCCTTGTGTTATGAAATTGAGAGTATCAGCAGGTTCCAACATTGTGATTTGATTGTTGGTGATGGACACAAAAGACTTGAAGCAGAGATAACTGCTAAATAAGCACCATCACAAGTGAAAACCTTGTTGTTTGCTTATTGATCAGGTGCAGAAACTGTTAGCGATGTATAAAGAAGACACTGCTTTTAGCATTTAGCAATTTGTCACAAACTTGCCCAGAATCAGTGGCAACAAAGGGAATCACACATGAATGAAGTTATTATATGATGTCAGTCAGCTACATGAGTAATTAATGCAGTGTGAGGATGAAAGTGTGTGATTCATGTAAACACCAAAAACCTAAAACCTTAACCAAACCGGCCGGTGGAGGCTTCGGAGGAAGAGAGAGATGTTAGAAATGAAGCCACATAAATAAGCTGAAGCCCAGTTTACTCAGGTGAAAATAGTTTCCTGATGTCTTCTTCAACTCCGCTTATTGGCTCCTGAGCTGAGAAACCAAACCAATCACGGGAGGAAGTGACGTCACAAATCTTCTTGTCAGGAAGGTAATTTTTATCTGTATTTTCTTAAAACAAGCCAAATTGTGTTTGTTTTAATTGTTTTCTTAATTAAGTGTCATTTTTCTTGATTCCACTGCAGTGACCTGCCTCACTCTTTCTTGTTTCAAGATAAAGACGCTCATTTCTAGAACATTTGAAACAACTTCATTTCCATTGTTGTTCTTACAGCACTGGCAGATTTTACTTGATTTGAGAACGTTTTAGGGCTTAATTATAGACAGAATGTCTTGACACGTGTGGACAATGATTGTAAAACATGAAAACAGTCAACCTGCTGCCAAGTTATTAGATACAAAACAAACAAACAACTCTCAGCTTAATCATTTTATTGCTTTCATTGGGTGAAGAGCGCACTGCATACAGGAGGTGTGGGCCGTACACGGTACCCTGCTGCACGCCTTCGTCAGTCCATGGAGATCACAGTGGTGGGAGGCTACAGTAGGCACGTCTTCAGATAAATATATATGCAGAGAGACCCCTAAAAAAGGGCCAAACCAGAGAGTAAAGTGCTAAACTTTTAGATTAACCTCCACAGAAAACACCAGCTGCACCTCAGTCCTTTTAGTCTGAGAGTGTAGAAAAGGTTCAACAGCCAGTGAAGATCTTTGGATGGGAGCTTCAGCTAAAAGCAATGAATGAAAACCTGTAATTTATTAGCAGTGTATTATTTTATAGAAAACAAGAAGGAACAACGTCTGTACTGCTGGAACCAGTCAGCATCGTCTTTATGAGAATAAAGTCCAGTTATCACATTCACCTCTTATTCTAGTATAATTTAAATAGTTCCACTCCAAAATGAGATATTTGCCGTGTGAAAAAGTGACGTCTACTCTTATAGAATGAAACGCTACACAAAGAAGACGTGGTTTGTTGTAAAAGCAGGAAAGATATCTTAATATCTTGCTTGACAACATGATGACACTTTTAAAAACTGGATTGTAACCTAAAAACAGATTTATAGCATTTTGTAATCTTCATTTCATTTAATTAGAAAACAAAAAGTACATCATGAGTGAAATTAAATTACTGGGGAAAACACCTTCCCCTTCCTCCATAGAAGTTTTCAAATTGGCTACAATAAATTACTAGAAAATATTAACTTTAAAACACACGTGATGATAATTAATTACAAACCCAGCCACGTACGGCAGGAGAGCGAGCTTGTGATACAACTTAAATACAACAAGTTAGAAACACAAATATTAACAGTAGACTGAAAATATAAAGAGACAACCAAAGTTTTGTGATCATAAATGTTGAGGATATGGTTTGGTTTGTATATATATGTGTGTGTGTGTATCTTTAAAGCTCAGGTCACACTGCAGTGTTTCACTTCACTTTTGTTCAATAAAATATGATTCTGATTAAAGTTTATGCAAGGAGGCTATAAAAAGTTAGTAATTTCTGGAGAATGGAGGCTCCAAAAGTGACTAGTTTTAAAGATAAACCATGAATACTTTAACTTGAGGATACGAATATATGGTTCACAAAAGGAGAGCATCTGCCTCTAACAGTATCTAGACCAAAACTTTTTCAGATTTGTCAGGTTTTTATGGAAAATGTCCTTTATGTGATCTTGCAACAGATTGTAAAAGGAGTGAAAGATCGACATAAAATCGTCTGTTTATCCTCTTCAGTATGAGAAAAAAGACATTTGTTTCCTGACTATCATCTTTGTTTAACTGCAGGAACTTTTACAGGAATCCAGGAAGCTATTTAGGACTTAACCTGTGTGTCTACAGCA